>NW_006922139.1:1527377-1549759 GCF_000298275.1 Orycteropus afer afer
TTCCACCAATGTGAATTCTCAATGTCTTTAGGATTCCCAGGGGCCTTTCCAGCTCTGGCTCATCATGGGGATTTCTAGGAAAACCGGTGTTTTTGGAATTGGAAATCAGAGAGTCATCTGGAAGGTGACCTGATTCATGGGAAACATGAAAATCAGTTTTGGACCCTCTGGGATGAACCAGAAGGAGTATGATCACCATAAAGATTATTGGAACAATTAAGATAATGGATCAGAATACAATCAGAAATAAAGGTGGAATTGGCTTCCGCCCAAGACTCTTGACAGCTGGAGCTTTGTCAAGCAGCAGTCGTAGAGGTCTGGGCATCTCCAATAGACATACTTGTCCATCCATCTATCCACCCATATATAGATCTTTGCTCTCATTGGCTATGTAGTACTGTGTGTGCAAAAGGGTTCATCTTTGTTGTCTGTACCTACCACAAAACTTTCTATGTCTTTCTCTTCCTCAATGCCACAGTGTTGATCACTAACATTTGGTACATTACCCTTCTCTTCACCCAAATACTTGTCTCTACCTATCTAACAGTGTTCCTCCCCTCCCTTCCCATGCCTGGTAACCAACAAAGAAAATTTCCTTCCATATAGAAACCTTTTCTTGACTTTTTACAATGACAGACTAATACAATATTTATCCTTCTGTGATTGACTTATTTCACTCAGCATAATGTCCTCCAAGTTCATCCACATTATACAGTGTTTTGCAGATTCTACATTGTTATTTAGGGTTGCATAGTATTCTCTTGGGTGCATGTACCATAGTTAGTGCATCCATTCTTCTGTCGATGGACACCTACTTTGTTTCTATCTTTTGGCTATTGTAAATAGTGCTTCAGTGAACATGGGTGTACATATATCTATTCTTGTCCTGGCTCTCACTTCTTTAGGATATATACCTAGTAATTGAATATCTGGGTCAAATAGTATTTCTAATTCCAACTTTTTAAGGAACCACCACAGTGGTTGAATCTTTTGACAGTCCCACCAGCAGTACAGGAGATTCCCAATCTATCCACATCCTTGTCAGTATTTGTTATTTTCTATCTTGTTGAACTTTGCTCCTAGTGCTGGGGCAAGATGGTATTTCATTATTGTTTTGATTTGCATCTCTTTTACTGCTAATGAGGAGCTCAGGTGGTGTAGTGCCTAAGGCGTGTGACTGCTAACCAGAAGGTTGGTGGTTCAAACTCACCAGCCACTTCTTGGATGGAAAGTTGGGCAATCTACTTCTGTAGTGATACTGGATCATAAACCCAAGAAGGGGTCGTTATGGGTCGGATCCGACTCGACAGCAGTCAGTTTGGTTTGGTTTTGGAATGCCTAATGATCGTGAGCATTTCTTCATATGTTTGTTGGTGGCCTGAATATCCTCTTTGGTGAAGTATCTATTCATTTCTTCTGTCCATTTTTTAACTGGATTATATTTCTTTTTGTTGTTGAGGTGTTGGAGTTTTCTATAAATTGTAGAGATAAGTCCCTTCTCAGATATGTCATTTACAAATAATTTTTCCTAATCTGTAGGTTCTCTTTTGACTCTTTTGGAGAAGTCTTCGAAGGCACATAAAAATTTAACTTTTAGAAAGTTCCATTCATCTAATTTCTCTTCTGCTGCTTGTGCATTTTGGGTTGTGCTTGATAGTCAATTTACTCCATATATTTTGGTCCCTAAATTTGCCCCTAGTTTTTTCTTGAGGAACTTTATAGTTTTAGGTTTCACATTTAAGTTTTTGATCTATCTGGGGTTAGTGTTTGTAGTGTAACATATACCTTAAATCAATCTCTATGGTGATATAAAAATGCAGATTAAGCAAGCAGCAAAAATGCACATGTGAGCAAAGATAGATGCTATGCCACATGAAATCTCCAAAATATCAAGAAACAGAAGCTGAAAAGAGCAAGAACCTTCCCCAGAGCTGACAGACTGAGAAAGATTTCTCCTAGAACTGTCGCATTTTTTGGATTTCTAACCTCATAAATTGGGAGAAAATAAATTTCTGTTTGATAAAGTCACCTACTTGTAGTAGCTTTGTTATAGCAGCACTAAGTAACTGAGACCACAGATCCATATTGTAGCCACAATTTCCTTCGATCAAACTTACCAATCTTATTTGTTTTGCCTGGATCTCATGTTTTCTAAACTTTCATATGACTGATTTTTCATTGTTATTGCTGCTTCCACTCATATATAATCTCCTCAGAAAGGCATACAATAAACTACATACAATAAAATAAGCACACACTAAACTACCCCCTAGCCCTTTGCTGTCAAGCTCTGTCCCATAACCTATTTTACTCTCTTAATAGCATTATCACTGTCTGAAATTTATTAGCTTACTTTTTTTTAGCTTTTTAGAATAATAAGTATTATTATCTGTGCTTCCTCACTAGAAACAACTTAAGTTCTGAAAGAGTAAATTTATCATGTTTACTCCTCCATTCCCAATATTACAACTATGTCTGACACATAGAAGCTGTTCAAAACATATTTGTTGAATGACTGATTTACAAAGTGTTATATAAAGACAGCTGTGAGCAACTGACTTCTTGGGGAAATTGGAGAACATTATATATGTGAACTTTGCCATAAAGGATTCATTCCTTCAACAAATATATATTAGAAGTTTACTATGGACCAAAGGAAAGAGCTCTGGTGGCATATTTTCAAAGGTATTTGACTGCTAAACAGAAGGTAGGTGGTTCAAACCCACCAGGCACTCCGCAGAAGGAAGACTGGATAATCTACTCCCATAAAGATTTACCACCTCAGAAACCCAAAGGGGGTCGCTATGAGTCAGAATCGACTGATGACAGTGATTTTTTTTTTTTTTTTTTAATGCCCTGCTGGAGTGATGGTTAAGTGCTTGGGTACTTACTTAAAGGTCAGTGGTTAGGACACAGAAGCTGCCATGAGAGGAAAAAAGACTATGTGATTTTCTAGCTAAATAATTTAACATAGAAAACCCTATGGAACAATTCTAGTCTGTCCTGTGAAGTTGCTATGAGGGAGAATTGATTCTTTGGCATCTACTAACAACTACACACTAAGTGCTGCATTTGCTAGGTGCTGTTGAGTCAACTCCGACTCATAGCAACCCTGTGTACAACAGAACAAAGCACTGCTTGGTCCTGTGCCAGTCTCACAATACCTGCTATACCTGAGCCCATCATTGAAGCCAAAGTTGCTCATTAGGAGGAAGGAATTACTTAACAGATTAAGAGGTTCTATATATCAAACAATATGAAAAGACTGACATTAAAAATAGCCTCTTTGGGTGCTGCAAATGGCTAAGGAATTCACCTGCTAACCAGGGTTTGGAAGTCCAAATCTACCAATGGTATCTCATAAGAAAGATCTAACTTCAGAAAAAAAATCGACCACTGAAAATCATACAGACCACCACTCTGACAAATGTGGAGTTGCAGGAAGACAGAATGAACTTGACAACAACTGATATCATTAAAGTTATAAGAATGATATGAACATGTATGGATGACATTACAGAAGTTTAGAAATAAAGGATTTTAGGGGGTTGGAATAATAAAAGGTGGTTTACTTACAACCAGATGAGACTCCTAGAAATAACAGAGTTTAATCAGTGGAAAGATTAAAGTCTATAATGGAGATAGAATTTATACTGCATGCATCAATTTAATGAGTTAACAAAATCTTAGAGAATAATGTGCAGTGCATTGCTTCAGTATTGGCATAGGGGAACATATTTCTGAAATCCATCCTGAGCAGATTCTAGGAATCTTTGAAGGCCAGGTTAATTCCAAATATATTAAGAAAAATGAAAGACAAATTGATGTTTGGTTTTCACTCTATTTGGGATAATACTTTGGAAAATATAATGGCAAAATCAGAAATAGTTTTTATAAGATTTTTTCTCTCTAATCTTATGAAAATTTGAAGTTTTGTTATTGTTATATTTTACAAAAGAGGAATTTTATTATTTAGTTCCCTCCCTGCAAAAAAATAATACCATAATATGCTAGAGCTAGGAAACATGCTATATAGTTAAAATTCTTAATTTAATGGTGAGCTTTCTAATCAGTTATACGATAGTCTATAATGAACATCGTGTTCAATGCAGTTGAATGCCTGCATTGCACTGAGCAAATCTGCTGCAAAAGACTTCTTTAAAGTGCTGAAGAGCAAAGATGTCTCCTTGAAGACTAGGATGCACCCAACCCAAAATATGGTATTTTCCATAGCCTCATATGTATATGAAAGCAGGACAATGAATAAGAAAGATGTAAGAAGAGTTGATGTTCTGGAGTTGAGGTGTTGATGAAGAATACTCAAAGTACCATGGGCCGTCAGAAGAACAAATCTGTCCTGAAAGAAGTGCAGCTGGAATACTCTTCAGAAGTGACAATGGTCAGATTTCATCTCTTATACTTTGGTCATGCTGTTAGAAGGCACCATTCCCAGGAGAAAGATATCATGCTTGGTAAAGTAGAGGGTCAGCCAAAAGGGGAAGACCCTCAGTGAGATAGATTGCCACAGTGGCTGCAATAATGGACTCAATCATAGTGATTATTGTGAGGATGACACAAAGACCGGTTAGTGTTGCATTCTGCTGTCCACAGGGTGACTTGAATCAGAGCTGACTTGATGACACCTAAAAACAGCAACAACACATTGTATATAGGGAAAGTAATATTTTATTAGTGGAAATATAAACCCCATGACAGGAAAAAGAAACTTGACCTTCTGAATGTTAGTGGCTTCACATGTCAGATAGAAATGGGAAACATCCACCCACTGAAGATCTTAATCAGTAATAAATTATTTTTTATTGTAATCTCTGCCAATTTTACAGAGATACTTTGGTCAAATGGTACACACACCCACACACATATTCACATACATATGTATATTTGTATACGATATATGTATGTATTTGCATGTTTGTGTGTATGTGCATGAAAAAGGGCAACAAATAAATGAGAAGCAGAAATATAGGTGGGTGATTAAAATAGGTCAACTATTTAAAATATAAACATCTGGATTTTAATTTAATATTTTTTCTTTTTTAAAATTTAAGTTTACAGTCCCCATTCTGTGTTAAGTTATTACAAGGGAAAGAATTAAATCCTCATAAATCTAAATATGTGGGAAAAAGTTATCATAATTCTTCATCTTCCGAGCCAAGAAATATGACTGTGTAAGCAATTTTCTGTGGGCTGGACGCTTGGCTTGTTTGCAACAGTAAAACAAGATCCTCATGTTCTTTCAGCCCCATGCTTTTTACAAATATTTCTGGATTTCCTTATAAGCTGCTGAACTGGCATAGATGCCTGCGTATTTAGAATGGCTTTTGCTTTCTCCAGCCAGACTTATTGTATCAAATCCCAGAATATTGTAGATTTATTCTCTAGATCACTATCTGGCATACTGAGAAGAGGCGAAATGGCATTTAACCTTTTGGGAAAGGAAACATGTTTGAGTTTCCCTCTGGCCTCCAAGCCCGCAGGGGCCATGGAGGGAACAGACTCAGTCTGCTTGTGTTAGCTTCAGTGACCTCATGGAGATCCATCGTTACATAGCACAGTGATTCTCAGTAATTCAGTAATTAATTTCAGGGTTTCTTTCTTTCTTTTTTTTTTTTTTTGAGAGCTAGAGAATTTCAAATAAACCCTTTGATATTTGGAGAAAGGAAACATTTTACACAATCAGGTTTACAGTCGAAATTATTTTCCCTGTACAAACATACATGGCTAAAATAAAAGAATGTGTGTATGTATATAAGAATGGGCTTCAAACTTATACTGCTATTATCTTAAAACAACTAGAACCCATCAGATTTCGTAAGTCATGTAAGGAAATTTTTATTTCAGAATATGATTTGCTCTTGATAATAGAAATTATGTCAACAATATTAGAAGAATTGTTCACTGAGGCTTTCAGTGACTACTCATATATTTTTTTAAGAAAGCAATAAAATAATGTTTCTTTTTTCCCTGTGATAACCTCAATACCCCTAAATGACTACCACATTCTGAAAAGGCTTATGGAAAATGAGTTCAGTGCACTATTTTCCAGTTAAATAAAACAAAATTTTCAGGATGATATAATTTCTTTGGTTGCAGGTTATTATAGCTGAGGAAACAACACATCTTTGGAGTTGTCAGCAGATCATCAACTGTGTTCTATCAGCTATTTGTAGAGGAACAAACACAAAGAGTCTAAAGCAGATGAGAGGGAACACTACTTCCTCCCACAGGCCTCGGCTGTCCTAAGGGGAAGGTAGATTTTGTACTTAGTACTGACGAAGTTAAAACACACACACTGAAGGGACGTTTTCAAAAATATATTTTCTTATTACGTATACTTTGAAGTCAGTGACAAAGAGTTTGTGATGAAATAATTGTTATCAATTACTGAATTGCTGACACTCTCTGCCCATAAGTCCTCCATCAAAATTTTATCACATATAATGTTCTCAACAAGGATTTTGAGATGTATGTTGGGGTTCCTATCTTATAGATGAGGAAACTAAGTCATAAAAAGTTGTTAACATCATTGAGTATAGTTAGAATTCAAAGTGAAGTCTTTCAAGCACTCGTAATGGTATTCTTTTGGCATATTACATGTACTTTCAGGATATGCAAATACTGATGAAAAGTGAAAAGTTAAACTAATAACCTGAGTGATTTTCTTTTTCCCCTCTCTGAAGCAAAGCTCCTTGTTAGATTGGACTAAATTGACCAAAATGTGATTGTTTGGAAGTCATGCTCATATAGCTTGAAGCAAAGAATAATGACAGAAATAGATGAGTTTTCCATGGCTTAAACATTTTGTTTGTTGCAAGTGGATACATTAAAAAAAATAGAGAAAAAGGTCATTGTTTAGTTTGCTAGAGTTAATGAGAAGTCAAATTAATCATTTTGTTGGAACTCAGGATTTATAACTTCAGAGACAAGTTTGAAAAATCCTTGGTTCTTTTTTCACTCTTGGTGTCATTATAAAAAATGATGTTTTTGAATAATTCTTAAAACCCTACTGTGTGTGTAGTATTCTCTACATGGTAATATGATAGGATATGACCCACATGAATCTGATATTTCAGAAGAACAGACACTTAAAGGGAAAATCTTACAAAAAACTTATATATATATATTTTTTTTTCTGTATAATATTAAATAAACATAGTTCTAATGTGTGTCATAAATAATGATACAAATTTATCACAATACTTAAATTTAGTTCAGAATTTTTTCTTGTCCATTTGACTTACACTAGCCTGTGAGTAGAACAAGAGGAAAAATATGCCCTTCCTTGGGAAACTTGCTCAGTTTTATGAAAACACAAAAATGGCAAAGGTTGTCAGTTAACTTTGAAAGTACACTGATAAACTTTGAAATACTTATCTGTAAAATTCAAAACATGTGTGGGCAGCTGCTCATTGGACAACTCCTCTAAGTCTTTAATCCAGTGTCACTGAGCATTGCCCTCAGCGATTTTGAACAATTAAAAGGTAAAATTTCTGCTTACTGGAAATAAGTCATGAACTGGCTTTGCATGTCTCTATTTTGGTTTGGCATGCACATTTGCTGGAAGGCCCAACAGTAACCTCTGAAGATACTCAGATCAAGGAAATGATGTGATATTATTTCTGTTTCAGATATTGGCCTAAATATCATGATAGCATGTTGTTTTCATGAGAGTGTATATGTGTGTGTCTTTAAAGATACAAACCATTTATGACCATGTAATATATTATTATAGATTGTAGGAATACATATATGTGTTTGTTTCAGAATATCGTGACCTGAAGATTACATCTATATAGGGAAAAATCAGTAATAATCACTTGAAATATTTGAACAAATTAGTAATTAGATATAATATAGAATAAAAAAGTGATTGTATTGATTTCAATTTTGATTTTAAGTTTTACTTAAAGAGTGGAGTATAAGTAGACAGAATCATAAACAAAGTTATATTCAAGGATCCTCTTATTACTTAACCAGTCCCTTGGTCCAAGTAGTCACCATCTGGGCTATATAAATATTTAAGTGTGATAAACTTCTTAACATGTAAAATATAATTTGTTTATTTGGGGCTGTTTGGTGTAAGCAGAGATGTTGTCCATCATTGCTTCTCCTCTCCCAAATATATAAAAAAAGAACAGAAAGAACCACATACATCTCAGAATTTCTCCAGACACTAAGTCCATAACTTGAGTTTGAAAAAGCTTAAGCTTATGCGTATGGATTTAGCTCAGTTTCTTGGAGTCCTTGCTCTTTTATGCTATCAAAGACTTGAACATGAATAATCAATAAGCCCTGTGATAATGACAATGATATGATAATGATCAGAGAGCAATGGAGGAGAACAAGATGGGAGTGCTCAAGGATCCTTCTTTTTATACTCATATCCCAATCCTTCATGTCCATTGCCTTTCATACATGCTTCAAATATATGCAAACTATTATAAATCCTGAGGAGCTCTAGTAGTGTAGTGCCTAAGGCACTTGACCGCTAACCAGAAGGCTGGCAGTTCAAACACACCAGCCACTCCTTGAGAGGAAGGTCGGACAATCTATTTCCGTAATGATACTGCCTTGGAAACCCAAGAAGGGGTCATTATGAGTCGGGTCCGACTCGATGGCACATAACAACAACAACATTATAAATCCTAGCACAGCACGCACTTGCAAAATGGGTTCCAGAGAAAATTACAGCTATTTCAAATTTGACACAGAATTCCACTCACCAACAACCTTCAGAAATTTTATTACAGATTTCTAAATTCCTTCCTTTGACACAAAACCTAATGGGTGTTAATTTGCCAGAAAATAAAAAATGCATTTTTAAGTGTAATAAAGTTACTAAAAGAAAAAAAAAAGAATAAATATGAAATAAAATCTTATGGTTAATACAAACTGAATCAGGATCTCTTAAATATTAACTATCATTCCTAAAGGCTAGATTGCATGAGCATTATAATCCTGTTGTCCGTAGTGGAATAATAGCAGTCATTTTTGAGCTACTATATGACATGAATGGTGATCATACATTTTACTAGCAAGGTAATTTTACAATTTTACAAATAAGGAAATAGTGATCCAAGTAACCTTTTTCCTCTCAAAGCTTATGTGAGGAGCAAGTTGATTGTTGTTGTTGTTGTTAGGTGCCATCAAATCGTCTCCAACTCATAGCAACCCTATGAACAGCAAAAAGAAACACAGCTCTATCCCGCACCAACTCTGCATTCGCTACTATACTTGAGCCCATCGCCACAGCCACTGTGTCAGTTCATCTTGTTGAGGGCCTTCCCCTCTTTCCTTGACCCTCCATCTTACCAAGCATAACATCCTTCTCCAGTGAATGGTGCTTTCTGACACCATAACCAAAGTAAGTGAGATGAAGTCTGGCCATTCTTGCTTCCAAGGAGCATTTCTGCTGCACTTCTTCCTGGACAGATTTGTTAGTTCTTTAGCAATCCATGGTACTTTCAGCATTCTTCGCCATCTCCACAACTCAAAAGCATCAATTCTTCTTTGGTCTTGTTTATTCATTGTCCAGCTCTCACATGCATACCAGGCAATTGGAAATATCATGGCTTGTGTCAGGCGCACCTTAGTCCTCAAGGAGCCATCTTTTCTCCTCAGTACTTGAAAGAGGTCCTTTGCAGCTGACTTGCCCAGTGCTATACGTTGTCTGATGTCCTGACTGCTGCTTCCATTGACCTCAATTGTAGAACCAAGCAACATGAATTCTTTGACAACTTCAATCTTTTCTCCATTTATTGTGATGCTGCTGATGATAGGTCCAGTTGTGAAGATTTTTGTTTTCTTTATATGGAGATGTAATCCATACTGCAGACTGTAGTCTTCAATCTTCATGAGTAAGTGCTTCAAGTCATGCTCACTTTCAGCAAGCAAAGTTGTGTTGTCTGCATATCACAGGTTGTTAATGATTCTTCCTCCAATCCTGATGCTACCTTCTCTTTCATATAGTGCAGCTTCTCAGATTATTTGCTCAGCATATAGATTGAATAGGTATGGGGAAAAGATACAACCCTGACACACTCCCTTCCTGATTTTAAAACATGCAGTGTCCCCTTGTTCTGTTTGAACAACTGCCTCCTGGTCCATGTGCAGGTTTGTCATGAGTACATTTAAGTGATCTGGAATTCCTATTCTTCTCAATGTAATCCACAATTTGTTACGATCCACACAATCAAATGTTTTGGTATAATCAATAAAGCACATGTAAACATCTTTCTGGTATTCTTTGCTTTGAGCCAAGATCCATCTGACATCAGCAATTATATCCCTTGATCCATGTCCTCTTTTAAATCCATCCTGCACCACTGGAAGTTCTCTGTCAATATATTTCTGCAAACATTTTTGAATTAACTTCAGTAAGATTTTACTTGCATGTGATATTAATGATATTGTTCGATAATTTCCACATTCTGTGGGATCACCTTTCTTTGAAATGGGTACAAATATGAATCTCTTCCAGTCATTTGGTAGGTAGCTGTCTTCCAAATATCTTGGAATAACTGAGTGAATGCCTCCAGTAGGGCATCTGCTTGTTGAAACATCTCAATGGATATTCTGTCAATTCCTGGAGCCTTATTCTTCGCTAATTCCTTCAGTGCAGCTTCACCTTCTTCCTTCAGTGCCATTGGTTCTTGATCATATGCCACCTCCTGAAATGGATGAACATCAACCAGTCCTTTTTGGTACAGTGACTCTGTGTATTCCTTCCATCTTCTTTTGATGTTTCCTTCATCATTCAATATTTTGCCCATAGAATCTTTCAATATTGCAACTTGAGGCTTAAATTTTTCCTTAGTTCTTTCAGCTTTAGAAATGCCAAGCGTGTTCTTCCCTTTTGGTTTTCTAACTCCAACATTTTGCACATTTCATTATAGTAATTGGCTTTGTGTGCTTGAGGGGCTCTTTGAAATCTTCTGTTCAGCTCTTTTACCTTGTCATTTCTTCCATTTGTTTAGCTACTCTCCATTCAAGGCCAAGTTTCAGAGTCTATTCTGACATCCATTTTGGCCTTTTCTTCTGTTCTTGTCTTTTTAGTGACCTTTTGCTTTCTTCATGGATGATGTTCTTGATGTCATCCCACAATTTCTCTGGTTTTTGGACATTGGTTTTCAATGCATCAAATGTATTCTTTAGATGGTCTCTAAAATGAAGATCATATTTTGTCTCTTGTGAGTGGTTTGGGCTCAGCCTGTATGGCACTAAAGCTTATGCTCTTAGAAGACAGAAGCTAGTCCCATTAATACTAGAGTATCAAGTAAAGTGGGACTCCAAAGTGATTGCTCTAGCTTTAGAAAAGATGAAATGAAGAAGTTTCTAGCAGCACAGGAATGGGGTCCTCAAAGTCTCAAACTCAAAAACTAACTATACCATTTTCTATTACACTCTCTATCCACATCTACAAATATCAATTCAAACCTAAAGTCCAGATCATTTGAATATTTAAATTTTATGACCTTAAGAGCACATGTATCATGTGATAAACAATCAAGGCATTCATCATAAAGTAAATATTGTTTTGTTTCTTGTTCTATTAAAGGGCTTTTTGTGAAGGTGCTTTATGTACCTCACCCAGTACAACTCCACAGTGTATACACTATTGTTCTTGTTAAGGGATGCTGTTAAGTCAATTTTCAACTCATAGCAACCTCCTGTGACAGGGAATTGTACCATAGCATTTTCTAGGCTGCAATCTTTATGGAAGCTGATTGTCAGGCCTTACAAGGAACAGTTATGTGCCTCAAACTGCCAAATGTTTAATCATTCTACTACCAGTGCTCCTTTTTTATACTATTAGCATGTAATAAGGAGCTCTGTGGGAGTTCTGGTGGCATAGTGCCTAAGACATTTGATTACTAACCAGAAGCCTGGTGGTTCAAATTCATCACCCACTCCTCAGAAGGAAGATTGGGCAATCTACTTCCGTAGTGATACTGCCTCAGAAATCCAAGGAGGGGTCGCTATCTGGAACTGACTCCAGGGCAGTGAGTTTGGTTTCTTTTTTGGTTTAGGGCGCTCTGGTGGTGTAGTGCCTAAGAAATTTGACTACTAACCAAAACACTGGAAGTTCATACCCACCAGCCACTCTCTGGAAGACTGGGCAATCTCCTTCTGTAAAGATTTAGCACTTGGGAAACCCAAAGGGGGTCACAATGAGTTGTATTTGAATCAATGGCATATAATAAATATTCTTTACTTAAATTAGGCAATATAAGTATTTTAGATTATTTCATATAATTTGTACTACCATTTAAAAATTAACAGATTTTAAACTACTGCTTAAAAATTAACATGTTTCTTGTTATGGGTGGATTGCTAACTTCTAATGAAGTCTTGGACACATCATATAAACTCTCAAGGCTTTTAGTGTAACCTCTGAGACTACGGTCACTAGCTGCCTTTCAGGTCTGGAATTGAACCCAGTCCTGTGGCTTCCAGCCAAGCAAGAGACAGGCATATGAGCTGAACATTTACATCAGACAAATAAACCCCTTGGAGAGATCAATCATGGGAGAATAGAAGGGCTGTATATACACAGTGAGACAGCTTAGGGGGCAGGAGTACATGGAAGGACACAAGGAAGAGGTAACTATGGGGAGGAAGTGGGAGGGGAGCTGTTATATTGGTGGGAAATTGAAGTTAATATCATGAGACAGAGTGTGTGTGAGCTTCTGTATGGAAAACAAATTTGTTCTTTCACCCAAATCACAATAAAAATTTAAAAATTAAAAAAAAAAAAAACCCTCTTGTCTTTAATTTTCCCTTCCATGGAATGGAAATTCTATCCTATACCTCATCCTCGTTCCCAGTGTTAGCACTATCTGTCCATTTGACTTTTTCCTGTTTGATCATTTCCATTTTATTATTTTTGTATAGAAGAAGGAAAAAACTCCAAACATGTTCCAGAATGTGTATCAGCTATGATTACAGTTTATAGGATAATAATTCAGTTGGTTTGGTGTGCTATGTGCTGGGTGCCTTGACAAGTGCTTTTATTTCCATCTAATGAAAATGAGGTTAACAATATCCTTAAAAAAATAAGGTAGGAATTGACTAAAACAGCTAGCACAGTAGTTAAATGTTATTCATTTTTTTCTTCTTTTAGAGAATAAGCTGTGTAGTGGGTTGAATAATGTTCTCCAATATTTCATGTCTACCTAGAACTCTCAGAATGTGAAATTATTTGAAAATAGATTTTTTTGCAAGGAAGTTAAGATAAGGTTATACTGAATTTAGGGTAGGTACTAAATCCAATGCCTGATGTTCTCATAAGAAGAGGAAAGGAAACACAGACATAGACATACACAAACTAATGCTCTGAGTGACCAAATTAAAGAGTTTTCTTTGTAATTCTATGTGCATGAATGTTAATTTATTTTGCCTTCTTCTTTGTGATGTTGTGATAACTTATACATTTGCTATTTAACTCTCTCATGGCTTATCTTTTTTTTTCATGTGACTTGAATATATACAAAGTTATTATTTAAAAAAATCTATTTAAACTTTGTAAAGATATTGGTTCTCTTTATAGATCATTAATTCAAACACTGAATAAAAACTCAGCTAAATACCTCTGTGGCATTCCCTTCAGCAAAGTTTCTTGGTAGTTATTTTTCTTGTCTTTAAATCCTTCAGAAAGTTTACATTCCAGAATTCTGGACCAATAGGAAGAATAATCAAATTATCTTCTTAAATTGAAAGAATGTCACTAGACTTATGTGTATGTAAAATTTGACTTTATTCTATCTAACTATTTCTCATTTTGTAATGAAACAGTTGGCAATTAATTTTATCTACTATGATTCACTACTGGGAGCTCTGGTAGCATAGTGCCTAAGGCATTTGACTGCTAACCGGGAGGCTGGTGGTTCAAACCCACCAGCCACTCCTCGGAAGGAAGATGGAGCAATCTACTTCAGTAGTGATACTGCCTCGGAAACCCGAGGAGGGGTCACTATGAGTCAGGTCCGACTCGACGGCACATGAGAACAACAAGGTTCACTACTGATAAAAATAAATTCCAGTTCGGAAATCAACATAACGGTATACTTTTTCTTTTACACTTGGAATGTTACATATTCTCAAAGATAATCTTCTAATCTAGTTCATTATCATTTGCTTTATTTATAGGAATGAGGGATCACATTTACTCTTGCTTTTTGTCTCTATAACGTCAACTGATTATGATGATTACTATATTGTCCTTTTTCTTCAGAATATTTAGTATTATAAAAACAATAGTTCAAATTGTTTTTTCTCCTTGTTCCTCCCTTTCTTCCTTTCTTCCTACCTTCCTTCCTCCTTCCTCTCTCACTTTCTCTCTCTTTTTTTAATCTGTGTATCTGTGTTTTGGTCATGGCAATATAAATATCATCTCATTAAATTAAAACAAATTTAAGCAGAAAAATAATGTTCTGAGGCTCAACCCTCAGAAACATGACTGTTTTATTAAAATATATAATGCATTTTATATGCTCCTTTATTTTTTCTTTTATATTATTCCCAAGTTTTTTTTTTTGTGTTCAAAAGATGATCTTTTATTCTACTTTTATAATAGATGGGAATATACCAGGGCAGGACAGGAATGTATTATGCACGAAACTTTTCAAGGCCAAAAACTCATATAATATCTCCCAAACTTCAGTTGGAGAATTTCTTTTCCAAATTAACTTTCATTTTCAAAACTTACCAACCAAATTTCAAAGTACCCACATATCCTCTAGTCTTTCTGGAGGGAGATTAAGGATTTGAACAGAGATTAAGGATCTGAAGGTAGAGTATGAAATTCAGTCAATTACATAAAATCACATAGCTTATACCTTAAACTCTCAGCATAACAACACAAAAATAGGGGCAATTTTTAATCTCACAAGATTTCTTTCAGGGATTATCCTAAAGTTTTTGTACTCTCTCCAAACCAATGTAAACTGTGTTTCAATATGCAGAAGTTTTCAGTCTGTTAGAAATCACCCAGAGCTAGACCTTGTTTGGGCCCAAAAGAATACTTTAAACAGCAAAGTCAGACATTTCTTAGTTTATTTCCTGAAAGCTCAGACTTCTCTAGGGTTTGGCTTTAATTCCTTCCACAAGGGGGGAGTTCTAAAACTCTTAGAT
Organism: Orycteropus afer afer; assembly: GCF_000298275.1. Taxonomy (NCBI): domain Eukaryota; kingdom Metazoa; phylum Chordata; class Mammalia; order Tubulidentata; family Orycteropodidae; genus Orycteropus; species Orycteropus afer. Next base: position 1,542,531 of record NW_006922139.1, read on the forward strand.
TTATATCTCTCATTGAAGACAAAGTAGCAGCATATCAGATTTTTCTTCTCCAGAGAAGAACAGTTTCTAATTAGGGGCTTTACAAGGACTGCACTGGTGGCCATTGAATAAAAGTGGAAGCAGTGAGGAGAGACAAGTTTATAATCACTTGGAAAATATTGAGGCCAACCCCACATTTGGCATTTTTCCTTCAGTTGAGATCAGGCTTCCTCACTTTAGGTGGATAAACACTATGTCCGCTCATGAGTTAAAGGCTCTGCTCCAAGAGCTAGGACTCCCAACTCCCCTCGCTATAAAATGTGACCCCGGTCACACTCTTCCCAGGAATGCCTTGGTATCTTTATCAAACTTTCTCATATGTGTCAAGATCGTCAACAGGGACATATATCTCAATTCTGGCTCACTATACTTACACTTATCTAGAAAAGTGGAAAAGACGATTGTAATTTATCCTCATTTGTGGTTTAATATTTATCTCGGTAAGGCCAATAGCATAAGATGTAGAATAAATTTTATGGCTGGAGATAGGAGATAATGATAATAATAAACTGACATACACTGATGACTTGCCTTGTGCCAGCTGCTGTGTTAAATGTAGTATACCAATTTTCCTCATTTTGTATTCTTCCAACAGTCCTCTGAACCAGATAGTATTCTTCCCATTTTCTGGAGAAAAAAAAAAAGAAAAGAAAAGAAAACTAACATTTAGAGAACTTAATAAAGTATTCTAAAGTAAGAGTTAGAATTAAATTTCAAATGTGAATTGGTTTGGTATCAGAAACTTTAACTTTAAATATTAAACCTGGCTCACTCCCGATAAGTCATAGAAGCAGCTGATTTGCAAATGAACTTAGTTTGCAATATCTGATATGATATATATTTAACCGTAATCAATCTAAAAAAAGAAAATAATTTAAAAGAAAACAGTAATTTTGGAAAATATTTCCCTCACTGACACTAAATGTATCAAAAGGGCCAAAATAGCTGTTGATTGAAAATGATAAATGAGACCTTTAACTTAGAACTATTTTACTGAATTCCATAGGGGATCATTGAAGGTACTCCATATTAACAAAATTACAATGCTATCACAATATATAATAAATTTTTTAAAAATCGGTAAATAGTATATTTCAAATTATTTTAAGAGTACCTGATATAAACACGTAACATTTACAGAATAGTTTCTCAATGAGTTTTTCTGGGGGGTTCCCATTATGCTTTTATATAGAATAGGATGCCCAAGAAATGGCCTTTTTCTCGTCACAGTTTTATGGCTTATTTCTTGTCACAGTTTTCATCTTAGTTTTTAATGTTTCCGATCCTTTCTGTAAAATTTAAGATCTCCTAGAAAGCATCTGATATTTCCAGGACTCAGCAGCTCTAAAGAAAGTATCTCCATCCATCAACTCAGTATACAAAACAATAGCATCCACATTTAACAAGTTCCAGTAAGATGGCAGAAGGGGCAGACAAACTACACAGACCCTCTTCAACAAAGAAAAGGGGACCCAATTAACACAGATAAAGAAGACAATCCTGGAGACCTGAGCTTTGAAAGGAAGCATGCAGAAGTGGACTAAACTCCAACTAGTATAAGAACCTGCATGAAAACACTGAAAAAGGAGGCGTAATGAGCTGCAGTCTGTCAATGATCCTGAGAGTACAGACAGCTTGGTATTGCCAAGTGATTTTAGGACCACTAAGAATTAACCTAAGAATCGGCCCTACTAGCCAGGAGCTGTATGAAGGACTGCACTGGTGGCCATTGAATAAAAGTGGAAGCAGTGAGGAGAGACAAGCTGAGCTGTGGACTTTTGGCTGTCTGGTGGGTGTGGCCATTTTGAATGTTTACAAGCAGTTTGGCCATTTTGGATCTTTAAAGCCACAGTGTTCTCTTATATCCCAGGGACTTAAGAATAAGCTCCTTTTGCTGGGAACCACAAGGACATTGAGGACACGAATGACTGGGAAGGTGTGATATTCCCCTTGTTACTCCTATACCCCACACCGTCTTGGTGAACAGAGGTGTGGCCAACCCTTACTCACACCCACTTTCTTGGCTGGCAAGAAATACATCCCATTCTGTGCTCTAACGGAACCTGGGTGCCTTGCCTCACTCTGTCAATTTTTTTTTTTTCTTTTTGTTCAGTTTGTTTGCTTTTATTTGTTTTAAAATTAGTATGATTATTTTTGTACTTTTTATTATTTTTTTTTTTATTCTTCCCTTCCCAGGTACTTGTTTTCAGCTTTTTCTCTCTTCCCTACTTCTGATTCCAATTTTATTCTTTCTTGTGTTAACCCCATTCCTTGTTTTTCTTTTTGCATTTTTTGCATTTTTTTTCATTATTCTCCTACTCTACCTCTTTTCTCTTATTGCCCTCTCTGCAGATATTGTGGGTTTGTTCTCTTTTCTTTTCTATTCTTTTTTTCTTTTTTTGCTGATTGTTCCTGTGTTGTATGCAGTGTGGTTTTGTTTGCTTGCTAATATATTTTGATGTTTTTATTTTTTTATTGTTGTTTTTTGTGGGAGACAGCAACAAGGAACCTACAATGCAACCACACCTGCACCTCCTACAGCTCCACTTACTGAGTGAGAGCTACCACTTCCTTCTCCACCAACTGGCCAACAATAAATGACCATGAAGAAGAGCCTGACACACAATTAACTGCTCTTCACAAGCAGTTAACAGAAATCTAAGTACAAAAATATCACAATGTTTTGGAGACAACAGACCATCACAGTCTGCACAAAGAGGCAAGATGAAGTGGAAGAAATAAGGGAATTGGATACAGACCTAGAACATATTGCTGAGGAAGAAGCAACATTGGAACCCCCTGGTAAGGAATTCAAAAGAATTATACTTAGGTATCTTCAAAAGATTGAGAGATGGCTCAAGGAAAACACTGACAAAGCTAAGGAAGACACAGCAAAACTCTAGAACAATTTTGGAAGAAAATACAAAAACAAGATCACAAAATAAATGAAACTTAGCAACAACACAAAATTTACAGATAGAAATACAGAAGATTAGAACTAAATTTTCATAAATAGGTAACACATTGAAAGGGCAAAGGAGTAGAATCGAATCAATGGAAGACAGAATTAAGGAGATTGAATACAAATACCTGAATACTTTTTTGGAAAGGAATCAATCAGAAAAAGATCAAAACAAAATGAAGAAAGCCTAAAGTTCTTGTGTGATACAATCAAAAGGAATAACCTATGTGTAATCAGAATTCCAGAGCAGAAGGAGGAAAAAAAAAAAAAATACCACTGAAAAAATTGCCCAAGATTTGTTGGAAAAGAACTTCCCTGATATGATGAAAGATGAAAATATATCCATTCAGGAATTCCAAAAACCCCTAAACAGGATAGAACCCAAAGGAAAATTGCCAAGATATATTATCCTCAAACTCATCAAAAACAAAGAAAAAGAAAGAATCCTGAAAGCAGAATGGGAAAAAATGAAAAGTTACCTATAAAGGACAAGCAATAAAAATAAACTCTGATTTCCAGACTTTAAAAGAGTTGAAAAGACAAATAGATGACTCCACAGTCATAGTGGGAGACTTTAATTCACCACTTTCAAAGAAAGAACCACTGGGAAGAAACTCAATAAAGACACAGAAGAGTTTAACAGTACAATCCACCACTCTGACCTTATAGACATCTACAGAGCACTTCACCCCCAAACAGCACAATATGCATTTGTTTCTAGTGCACATTGAATATTCTCCATGATAGACCATATGTTAGACCATAAAGTAAGCCTTCATAAATTTAAAAACATTATATGTTGCAAAGCATTTTCTAGGATCGCAATACTATCAAAGTAGAAATCCACAATAGGAAGATCAACAGAAAAAGACCAATCACATGGAAACTGAACAACCCCTTAAGACAGACTGGGTAAGAAAAGAAATGTAAAAGGAAATGAAGAAATTCTTTGAATCAAATGAAAATGAAAACACAGCATACCAAAATCTTTGGGACACAGCAAAAGCAGTGATCAGAGGCCAATTTATAGCAATAAATGCACACATCAAAAAAGAAGAAAGAACCAAATCAACAGTTTAAACAAACATCTTCAACAATTAGAAAAAGAACAGCAAGAAAAGCCTACAGTCACCAGAAGAAAGGAAATAATAAATCCAAGCAGAAATCAATGAAACAGAAAATAGACAATAATAAAATCAACAAGACTAGATTTTTTTTTTTAAGATTAATAAAATTTTCAAACCAATGGCAAATTTAACAAAGGTAAAAAGGGAGATAATACAAATAACAAGAATAAGAAACAAAATCAGTGACATCACAACAGAACCAACTGAAATAAAAAGGATAATTTCAGGATACTATGAAGAACTGTACTCCAATGAATTCAAAAATCTGGAAGAAATGGACAGATTTCTAGAAACACATCACTTACCTAAACTCACACAGACTGATGTAGAAAAGTTGAACAGACTCATAAAAAAAGAAGAAATTGAACAGGTTTTACTGTTACCAAAAATTACCACCACCACCATCAACAAAATGTCCTGGCCCAGATGGTTTCACTAGAGAATTTTACCAAATATTCAGAGAAGAACTGACATCAATCCTACTCAAATGATTCCAAAACACGGAAGTGGATGGAATCCTTCCCTAACTCATTTTTTTTTTAAGCAAGCACAACCTTGAAACCAAAACCAGGCAAAGACATCACTCAAAAGGAAAACTAAAGAACAATATCCCTCTAGAAAATAGATGCAAAACTCTTCAACAAAATCCTAGCCAATAGACTCCAACAACATATCAAGAAAATAATTCATTATGACCAAGTGAGGTTCATATCTGAGATGCAAGGATGATTCATCATTAGAAAAACAATCAATATCATCCACCACATAAATAAAACAAAGAACTACATGATCATATCAATCAATGCAGAAAAGATATTTGATAAAATCGAACACAAATTCCTGATCAAAACTCTTAGCAAAATAGGAATAGAAGGGACAGTCCTCAACATGATAAAAGACATAATGCAAAACCAACAGCCAACATTATTCTCGATGGAAAGAGACTGAAATCATTACCCTTACAAAGAGGAACCAGATAAGGATGCATTCAATCACCACTTCTATTCAACATTGAATTGGAAATCCTAGACAGGTCAATAAGGCAAGAATATTGGGAAATAACAGGCATCCAAATTGGTAAGAAAGAAGTCAAACTATCCCTATTTGCTGATGATATGATATTCTTATACCTAGAAAACCCAAGAGACTCAGTTAAAAATCTATTGGAACTAATTGAGATATTTAGCATAATTAAGATCCAAAAATCAGTTGGATTCCTCTCTACCAGCAAAGAGATTGCTGAAAAAGAAAAAAGGAAATCAATACCATTTAGAACAGCTACCAAAAATAAATAAATAGATAGATAGATAGATTAAAAAAAAAGAAAAAAAATACTTGGGAATAAATGTTACCAGGGACACAAAAGACCTGTACAAAGAAAACTATAAAACATTACTTCAAGAAAACACGAGTGATCTCCTTCAATGGAAGAACATACCATACTCGTGGATAGGAAGATTGAACATTGTGAAAATGTCAATTCTTTGCAAAGCAATCTATACATTCAATGGAATCCTAATCCAGATCTCATCAACATTCTTTAAGGATAGGGAAAAAACAATCACTATCTTTATATGGAAAGGAAAGAGACCTCCAATAAGTAGGACCTCTGGTGGCGTAGTGCCTAAGGCATCTGACTGCTAACCAGAAGGCTGGTGGTTGAAACCTACGAGCCACTCCTTGGAAGGAAGTTTGGACAAACTCCATCTGTAGTGATACTGCCTCGCAATCCCAAGGAGGGGTCGCTATAAGTTGGATCCGACTTCATGGTAGTTTATTTATTTTTTTCTTTTATTGAAGAAGAAGAACAAAGTAAGAGATCTCACACTCCCAGATCTAAAAACCTACTATACAACCACTGTACTCAAAATAGTCTGGCATTGGTACAACAGACCAATAGAATAGAATTGAGAACCCAGAAATAGATCCATAGACCTATGGTCTACTGATCTTTGACAAAGGGCTGAAATCCATTCAATGGAAAAGAGATTGTCTATTTAACAAGTGGTGCTAGCAAAACTGGATATCAATTTACAGAAAAATGAAATGAGGTCTATACCTCACACCATACATAGAAACTAACTTTAGATGAATTAAAGACTTAAAATGTTAAACTTAAAATTATACTGTTCCTTAAGGAACAACCAGGGACAAATTTAGGGGCCAAATATATGGCATAAATAGACTATCATGCATAACCCAAAATGCACAAACAGCAGAAGACAAACTAGGTGAATGGGACTTTCTAAAAATTAAATTTTTATGAGCTTCTAAAGACTTCTCCAAAAGAGTCAAAAGAGAACCTACAGATTGGGAAAAAAATATTCACCAATGACATATCTGACAAAGGACTTATCTCTAGAATTTATAGAAAATCTAACACATCAACAACAAAAAGAAAAATAATCCAATTAATAATGGTCAGATGAATAGACATTTCACCAAAGATTATATTTAGGCAGCCAACAAACACATGAAGAAACGTTCATTATCATTAGCCATTTGGGAGATGCATTTCAAAACAACAATAAGATACCATCTTGCCTCAGTACTAGTAGCAAATTTCAACAAGACAGGCAATAACAAATGCTGGTGAGGAAGTGGAGTAGTTGGGATTCTCATACACTGCTGGTGAGACTGTCAAATGATACAACCACTGTGGAAAGCAGTATGGTGGTTCCTTAAGATGGAATTAGAAATACTATTTAACCTAGTCATTCCATTATTAGGTATACATCTGATAGCATAGTGTCTAAGGCATTTGACTGCTAACCAAAAGGCTGGTGGTAGAAATCCACCAGCCATTCCTTGGAAGGAAGGTTGAGAAATCTACTTCCATAATGATACTGCCTCAGAAATCCAAGGAGGGGTCACTATGAGTCGGATCTGACTCAACAGCAAAACAAAACAACAACAACAACATCCTAAAGAACTGAGAGCCAGGACAGGAAGAGATATATGCACACCCGTGTTCATTGCAGCACTATTTACAATAGCCAAAAGATGGAAACATCCTAGGTGCCCATGAACAGAAGAATGGATAACCAAACTATGGTAAACACACAAAATGGAATACTATGCAACCCTAAAGAATAATGTTG
>NW_006922139.1:1550861-1551949 GCF_000298275.1 Orycteropus afer afer
TTAGCAGTCAAGTGCCTTAGGCACTATGCTACCAGATCTCCCAAAGAATAAAGTAGAATCTGCAAAACACCACATAACATGCATGAACTCGGAAGACATTATGCTGAGTGAAATAAGTCAATCACAGATGGACAAATATTGTATTAGTATATTATTGTAACAAGTTAAGTAATGGTATATGGAAGGAAATTTTCTTTGTTGATTACCAGGGGTGGTAGTGAGGGGAGGGAACACTGTTAGATAAAGATGAACATTGGTTTGGGTGAATAGAAGGGCAATATACCAAATATGAGTGATCAACATAGTGGCAGTGAGGAAGAGGAAGACATAGAAATGTACATAGGAGGTACAGACAACAAAGATGAACCCTTTTGCACATATAGTACTGCATTGTCTGTGATGGCAAACATTGATAGATGGACGGATAAATCAGTGGACAGCTGAACTACTAAGTATGTCTATGTGAGGGGGAGTGTACCCATGATGAAGAATAGGGTGGCAGATAATGTTTTTACAAGTATATTTATATGTTATGTAAGAATTCCCAGATATATAATAGAGCTGACAAGATACAAGTTTGTAGTCATTTCTTGGCCATAGGGAAGTGAGTCGTTGGACCTGTCTGTTTGGGACCATGATTACTGGGGACATCAAGCTCAATTGGCATAACATATTACACAAAAATATTCCACATCTTGGTTTGGCAAGTAACGACTGGGATCTTAAAAGATTTCAAGCGGCCATCTAGATGAAACAATGGGTCTCTCCTTGTCCACAGGAAAGAAGAATGAAGAAAACCAAAAACACATGAAAATAATTAGCCCAAGCAACTGGTACACCATACAGTCTTCACCCTATATGACTATGAGACCAGAAGAATCAAATGGTGCCTGGTTACCACTGTCAACCACTGTGTTGGGGATCTATGTAGGAGATCCTGGATAGAGTGGGAGAACAATGTGGAATAAAACTCAATCATTAAAAAAAAAAAAAGGACCAGGTTTGCTGATCTGATAGAGCCTGAAGGAATCCCTGAGACTATGGCCCCTACCTGCCCTTCAGGTCTGAAATTGAACCCTTTCCTATGG
>NW_006922139.1:1552339-1553356 GCF_000298275.1 Orycteropus afer afer
CTCACCCATTTGAAGATAGGGCAAATAGAACAGATGAAGTCAAATTCATCTTACAAATGGACACCAGGTCACAAGGAGGATTTCTTTAATTTGTTCACCAAAATCAGAAGTGAATGATTTATGTTCACTAGAGATTTCCCCAAAAAGAACACCAAGATACTGATTAAATTAGGCTAACTGTGTGACGCACTTTAGTAAGGTCAAGTTCAGCAATGTGCCTATGTTCATGATTAAGAAATCTCCACAAGCAGATTATATCTCTAGGGCCTCTAAACCACATGTCCCACCAGTACACTAAAGTAAAAGCAAACTCAATAAATGAGAATGAAACGTTTAAAAGAGGATTGTGCTGATATAATAACGAGATAAATAAATACAAATTAATTTAAGTAGATAGTAAACTATATTACCACCACTGATCTATCAGTTTGTCATATTATGGTGGCTTTCAAGTTGCAGTAATGCTGGAATCTATGTCTCAGGAATTTTAAATATAAGCAAGTTCTCTCATGTTTCAAGTTTCAAAAGAACTTGCAGACTAAGACAGACTATGAGGAAAAGCCTGGTCATCTACTTCTGACAATTAGCCATTAGAAACAGTGGTAGCACTAGGGTGATGTAGGGGCATCAGGGGCCACCGGGTGACATAGTGAGACAGAGGTGACACCAAAATGACCATCTGTATAATTTTTATGCAGTGTTTCTATAAGAAAATATTTTTTTATAAAAATATCTCTGTAGTTAGTTATAACAACAATTTTTTTTAAAGTCTAGCTTGAATGTATCAATATACCTAAAGACTAAAACTCTGCTATTTTGTGGTTAATATTTATATAATTTCAATAATAGTACATGTAAGCAATTTACAACTATGTTTACCATTATTATTCTAGGAATGAAGTTGATAATAAATATTACTAAGAATTATGTGGGAGCTCTGGTAGCATAGTGGCTAAGACACTTGCCTGCTAACCAGACGGCTGGCGGTTCAAACCCACCAGCCACTCCTCGGAAGGA
>NW_006922139.1:1553556-1565986 GCF_000298275.1 Orycteropus afer afer
TATGAGCTAGCGCATGAGAAGGTCCATGAGGTGGGGAGGTTTGCATCATGATTTACTGCACTGGATTATTCCAATCCCAGTGACATTACTGATTAGAAACCCTATGGATTACAGCAGAATATTGTCTAATACACTGATAGAAAATGAGCCCCATAGGTTGGAAGACAATCAAAATACACATGGACTCAAACATACTGAAGATTATGAAGATGATTCAGGACTCAGCAAAGTCTTTCTATTGTACATGAGTCACCATGAGTTGGAGCTAACTGGGAAACAACTAACAAACACAAACTCTATTATGACTTCTCTGATCCAATATACTCCCCTAATTCCTTAACCAATAAGTTTCAAATTTTAGCTATCACTTATTGTTGTTGAGATGTGTCATTGAGTTGTCACCAACTCATAGCGACCCTATGCACAGCAGAACAAAATACTGCCTGTTCTGTGCTAGCTTCATGATCCTTTCTGTACCTGAGCCCTTTGTTACAGCCACTGTGTCAATCCATCTCATTGAGAGCCTTCCCCTCTTTCATTGACCCTCCACTTTACCAAGCACGATATCCTTCTTCAGGGAATGGTTCCTTCTGACAACATGACCAAACTAGATGAGATGAAGTCTGGCCATTCTCACTTCCAAGGAGCATTTCAGCTGCACTTCTTCCAGGACAGATTTGTTAGTCCTTTTAGAAGACCATGGTACTCTTAGCATTCTTCTCCAACAATACAACCCAAAAAACATCATCATCTCTTCTTTGGTCTTCCTTATTCATTGTCCAACTTTCACTTGCATAACAAGCGATTGAAAATACCATGGCTTCGATTAGGCACACTTTAGTCTTCAAGGAGGCATTGTTGCTCTTCAGCACCTGAAAGAAGTCTTTTGCATCAGATTTTCCCAATGCAATACTTCATCTGATGTCTTGACTGTTGCTTCCATTGGTGTTGCTTATAGAACCAAGTAATATGAATTTCTTAACAACTTCAGTCTTTAATTCATTTATCCTGAAGACGTTTATTGGACCAGTTGTGAAGAACTGTGTTTCTTTATTTTGAGGTGTAATCCATATGGCAGACTGTAGTCTTTAATCTTCATCAGTGAGTGATTCAAGTCATCCTCACTTTCAGTGAGCAAAGTTGTGTCATCTGCGTATCACAGGTTGTTAATGAATCTTCTTCCAATCCTGATCCCATATTCTTCTTCATCTAGTCCAGCTTCTTGGATTATTTGCTCAGCAAACAAATTGAGTAAGTATGGTGAAAGGTTACAACCTTGACATACTCCCCTCTTGATTTTGAACCATGCAGTATCTCCTTGTTTTGTTCAAATGAGAGTCTCCTGTTTTTTGTATAGGTTCCTCATAAGTAAAATCAAGTGTTCTGGAATTCCCATTGTTCTCAATGTTATCCCAATTTGTCATGATCCACACAATTGAATACTTTGCCATGGTCAATAAACCTAAGTAATCATCTTTCCAGTATTCTTTTCTTTCAGCTAAGACCTGTCTGACATCATCAATGATATCCCTCATTCCACATCCTCTTCTGAATACAGTTTGCACTTCTGGAAGCTATTTGTCAGTATACTGCCACCATTTTTGAATTTTCTTCAGTAAGATTTTACTTGTATGTGATATTAATAATATTGTTTGATAATTTCCACATTCTGTGGGATTGCCTTTCTTTGAAATGGATACAAATATGGATCTCTTCCAATCAATTGGCCAGGTAGCTGTCTTCCAAATCTCGTGGTATAGCCAAGTGAGTGCCTCCAGTACAGCTTCCGTTAGTTGAAACAACTCAATGGGTATGCCATCAATTCCTGGAGTCTTGTTATCCATCAATTTCTTCAGTGCAACTTCAACTTCTTTCTTCAATATGATTGGTTCTTGATCATATGCTACTTTCTGAAATTAATGAACATTGACCATTTATTTTTGGTACAATGACTCTGTATTCTTTCCAACTTTTTTGATGTTTCCTGCATCATTCAATATTTTACCCATAGAATCTTTCAATATTGCAATTCTAGGTTTAAATGTTTCCTCAGTTCTTTCAGCTTGAGAAATGCCAATCCTGTTCTTCCCTTTTGGTTTTCTAACTCCAGGTCTTTTCACACCTCATTATATTAATTGGCTTTGTTTTCTCAATCTGCTCTTTGAAATCTTCTGCTAAGCTCTTTTATCTTGTCACTTCTTCCATTTGCTTTAGCTACTGTTTCCTCAAGAGCAAGTTTCAGAGTCTCTCCGCACATTCATTTTGGCCTTTTCTTCCTTTCTTATCTTTTTAATGACCTCTTGCTTTCTTCATGGATGACCTTCTTGATGTCATCTCATAATTCCTCTGGTTTTTGGTCATTGGTGTTCAATGCATCAAATCTATTCTTTGGATGGTCTCTAAATTCAGGAGGGATACCACCAAGGTCATATTTTAACTCTCATGGACTTGTTTTAATATTCTTCAACTTGAACGTGCATAAGAACAATTGATGGTCTGTTCCACAATCAGTTCCTAGCGTGGTTTTGGCCAAATATACTGAACTTCTCCATTGCATCTTGCCACAGATGTAGTCAATCTGATTCCTGTGTATTCCATCTGATGAAGTCCACATGTACAGTCATTACTTATGTTGTTGAATAAAGGTATTTGCAATGAATAAGTCATTGTTGTTGTTGTTATGTGCCATCGAGTTGGGCCCAACTCATAGCAGCCCCTCCTTGAGTTGCCGAGGCAATTGTATCATGCAATATCTATATGGCATTATTTCTATAACCAAGGCTGTATTTTCAAACTACCAGTGACTCTTCATTTCCAACTTTTGCATTCCAGTCACCAGTGATAATCAACACATCTTGAGTGCATGTTCAATCAATTTCAGAATGTAGAAGTTGGTAGAAATCTTCAATATCCTCATCTTTGGCTTTGATGACTGGTGCATAAATTTGGATAATAGTAATATTAACTGATTTTCCTTGAAGCATATGGATATTATCCTATCACTGACAGCCTTGTCCTTCAGGATAGACCTTGAAACAGTCTTTGTGGTGATGAATGCCACATGGTTCCTCTTCAATTTGTCATTCCCAGCATAGTAGATCATATGGTTGTCTGATTCAAAATGGCCAAAACTAGTCCCTTTCAGCTCACTAATGCCTGGAATGTCAATCTTCATGGATTCCATTTCATTTTTGACAACTTCCAATTTTCCTAGATTCATATTTCGTACATTCCATGTTCCAATTATTAATGGATGTTTGCAGCTGTTTCTGCTCATTTTGAGTTGTGCCACAACATCCAATGGAATCCCCAAAAGCTTTACTCTATCCATATCATTAAGGTTGTGTCTATTCTGAGGAGTCAGCTCTTCCCTAGTCAAATTTTGAGTGCCTTCTGACCTGATGGGCTCATCTTCCAGCACTATGTTGGACAATGTTTCATGGCTGTTCATAAAGTTTTCCAGTAATTTACCACACAGTTGTTGTGTTGTTTTGTGTTGTCAGCTTAGCTTCAACTCACATCTAACCCTCCTTGGGTTCCTGAGACCATATCACTACGGAAGTGGATTGCCCAACCTTCCTTCCAAGGAACGGCTGGTGGGTTTGAACCTCCAGCCTAATGGCTAGCAGTCAAGTGCCTCTGTTGCTGTTAGATGCCATCGAGTCATTTCTGACTCATAGCGACCCCATGCACAGCAGAATGAAACACCACCCGATCCTGCACCAGCTCCATGATCCCTGCTATACTTGAGCCCATGTCGCAGCCACCGTGTCAATCTATCTCGTTGAAGGCCTTCCCTTCTTTCATTGACTCTCCACCTTACCAAGCAATCTCCAGGGAATGGTCCCTTCTGACAATATGATCAAAGTAGGTGAGATGAAGTCTGGCCATTCTCACTTCTAAGGCACATTTTGGCTTAGGCACTGCTATTTATAAGGTTTTCACTGGCCAATTCTTTGATAAGTGGAAGGCCTCTTCCTTCTTCCAATTCTGTCTAAGCCCAGAAGGTCCACTGAAACCTTTCCGCCACGGGCAGTCCAGCTGGCATTTTGCAACACGGTAGCATAGCCTCCAGCCTCACAGTAACATTTAAGCCACTATAGGATGACAAATTGACAGACACAATTGTTTCCCTTAGTTGTTCCTCACCCCTCTGCACCTGTCTATTGCAGGCCCCAGTCTTAATATAGAGCCACAAACAAGTGACAAGCAGCCTCTGAGCCCCCAGCCTGCCTACCTCAGGCCCCTGTTTTAATAAAGAACCATACCCAAGTGAAAAGCAGCCTCCAAGCCCCTTGCCTATCTACCCTGCTTTAATATAGAGGCACACCCAAGTGACAAGCAGCCTGCAAGTCCCTGGCCTGCCTACCTCAGGCCCTGGCTTAATAGAGCCACACCCAAGTGGAAAGCAGACTCCAATCTCTGGGCCTGCCTACCCTAGGCCCTTGCTGTAATATAGAGCCATGCCCAAATGAAAAGCAGCTTCCAAGCTCCTTGCCTCGGAGGCTGCTTGTCCCTTGGTTGTGGTTCTATATTAAGTTAGGGGCCTGAGGTAGGCAGGCCCAGGGCGTGGAGGCTGCTTTTCACTTGGGTGTGCCTCTATTAAAGCCAGGCCCTGAGGCAGGCAGGCCAGGGGCTCCAAGGCTTTGTGTCACTTGGTTGTGGAGATTCTACCTGTTATAAGAATTTTTATTGTTGTTGCTGTTAGGTGCCATGGAGTTGTCTCCAACTCATAGCAACCCTATGAACAACAGAATGAAACACTGCCTGGTCTTATGTCATCCTCATGATCCCTGCTATCCCCAAGCCCATCATCGTAGCCACTGTGTCAACCACACTGAGGGCCTTCCGCTTCTTTGTTGACCCTCCACTTTACCAAGCAAGATATTCTTCTCCAGAGAAGGGTCCCTTCTGACAACGTGACCAAAATAGGTGAGACGAAGTCTGGCCATTCTCACTTCCAAGGAGCATTCTGGATGCACTTCTTCCAAAACAGAATTTTTAATTCTTTTAGCAGTCTGTGGTACTTTCAGTATCCTTTGCCAACACTGCAACTCAAAAGCCTGAACTCTCCTTTCGTCTTCCTTATTCCTTGTCTCACATGCATAGGAGACAATTGAAAATGTCATGGCTTGGGTTAAGCACATCTTAGTCTTCAAGAACACATCTTTTCTCTTCAGCACTTGAAAGAGGTCTTTTGCAGCAGACTTGCCCAATGCAATACGTCTTCTGATATCTTGACTGCTGCTTCTATTGGTGTTGATTGTAGAATGAAGTAGAATAAAGTCTTTGACAATTTCAAACTTTTCTCAATTTTTAGGTAGTTGAATTTCAAGAAAGAACACTAAAGACTACTACGTGTCGATAGCTTATAAGTTTTAGTTTCATAATTTAAGAATCTACTAGTAAATCATTTTTAAACATATATAAAATAAATAAATCCCTTTTGTCTCTGTCATTTTATAATGAAATCTTCAGGAGGTTTTTTTTTTTTTTTTTTTTTCCCCCATAAGTTTAGGGCTACTGAGTCCTCCACAGACTATGCATTTTGAGATGTATGATTGGAACAGTGATCAAGGCCCACAAACAGGGAGAAAAACAGTAATAAAGATAAGAAGGGAGGTAGCATGATTATGGGGGATTTGAATGTGAATCATTGACATAAAGAGACAGGTTGAAGTAGGCTGTGATGGCAAATTTTAAAGAGAAAAGTTAGAGAGGTAAAAAGGAAATAACAATGAAAACAAACATCTTGCGCTTGTTTCTTTTTCCTGAAATCAACAGGAATATAATAGGTAGTAACAAAATCTGCGTCCTTTATAACTCTAACCATCACAATTTGCCATAACAAAGAAAGCACTTCCAATCAAACCTAAGTAACTTGTGAAAAGTAGAAGCCAATGATCCATATCAATTGGACTCTGAAACATGATTTATTCTCCCCTAGACTGTATTTCAAGAACTCTAGTAGTGCAGTGATTAAAGCATTTGACTGCTAACTAAGAGAACTATGGTTCAAACCACCGCCAGTTTGCAGGAGAAAGATGAGGCAGACTGCTTCTTTAAATATTTATTTACAGTCCTGCAAACCCTATGGGGCAGTTCTATTCTGGACAGAATCATTATGAGTCAGAATTGGCTTGGTGGAAGTGTGCTTCGGGGTTTTTAAAAAATTGTATCTATGTACTCCTTAGAGAGCAGAGACTGCCAGTTAATATAAGAACAGCACAAAGGAGTGGCTTAACCCTACCAATTAACTAGGTTTTGACTGATGATTCAATCAAAACAATCTATTTTTTAACTGAGAGTCATTAGATCAGAATGAATATATTTTCCTTTCAACATCTTGGGTGAAAATGAGTCCCATTGCTTTAGCCTGAAGACAAAAAATTATATAGATGAACTTATTGGCAAGTATGTATAATGAATATTTATAATTATTTCTATTAATTAATGGAAAAGTAATCTCAAGGATCAAGTTTGTATTGCTGATGAGATATGTTCACAATGTGTACTGTAAATGATTCTGTTACTGTTTGAACAAAATACAAAAGTTGAGAAGGTTATATTGTTTTTGTTGTTAAGTGCTATCAAGTTGGCTTCAAGTCATAGCAATGAATACTGCCCAACCTTGGATCATACTCACGGTCATTGTCATGTTTGAGCCTATCATCGCAGCCACTGTGTCAATCCATCTGTTGAGGGTCATCCCTTTGTTCATTGACCTTCTACTTTACCAAGCATAAGTTCATTCTGCAGGGATTCGTCCCTTCTGATAACCGGAGCAAAGTACAAAGACAAAGTCTGGCCATTTTCACTTCTAAGTAGGATTCCAGCTGTACTTCCTCCAAGACAGATTTGCTCATTCATCAGCAGTCCATGGTACATTCTGTATTCTTCGGCAACACCACAACTCAAATACATCAGCTCTTCTGAGATCTTCCTTGTTCATTGTTCAGCTCTCATGTATCTGAGACTATTGAAAATGCCATAGCTGAAGTCAGGCTCAGACATATTTAGAATATTTTTTAAATGAGTTTACATATTTTTTTTCTAGGGATTAAAATGAGTTTGCTGGAATAAGGTCAGACTCTTGTGGAAAAAGAAAGAAGGTTAAGCAAAATGAGCAAAAACTAAGATCAAGAATTTAATTCACTTCATAAACATTGTGGAGTATCAACTGCAATACAATATCTAAGACACTTTGTCAGGACAATGGAAACTATAGTTGGTGGTTGAATCATTATCTCAAGGATGATGTAGTTCCTCAAAGCAAGATCAAACCTTTAACTATGTTCTAAAAATGTCATACATCACATCAGAAACAGATCTAGCATAGGTTAGAGAAAAGAGAATGATTGAGGTCTTCAAAATTTGATTGCTAAGTGTATTTTCGCTGAACCTGACATGATGCATTAACCCTCGTGCTATTTCTGCTGACTTCTCTAAAGGATATTGATGGTAGAATTGAGGGGAAAACTACATAAATGCACCTTTACATTTTTCAGATCTCTGTCAGTATAGAGAATATATAAAATGAATGTGTTTCCTGAGATTACTCAATACCTTGCTACAATCAAAAGCAAAGGGTATTGATTTGACAGGAAGAGAAATAAAAGAAGCATCTGTGAAATGTCCCCACCTCTGAACATTAGCAGTCATACCACCATTTATCACTTTCCTGGCACAGTTCTTTCAGATGAGTCACTGCCAATGGAGATATTTGTAAATAGAAGGGGAAAAAAAAAAAAAAAAAAAACTCAAGAAAAGCAACACCTTATGAAATGACAGCTATTCTTTGTCTGATAAAACCAACCAAGTGAAAAAAAATCAATTGCAAGAAGCAATTACTATGAGTGAGTATTACCTGTGAGGAGGATGTGAAATGGAGAATACTCATTTTAAATACATCTGGTTGCAAGATGAAATACAAGTCATGGCATTTCATCACCTCATATGCATGTGAAAGCTGGACATTGAATAAGAAAGACATAAGAACTGATGTGTTTGAATTATGGTGTTGGTGAGGAATATTGAATATTCCGTTGACTGCCAGAAGAACAAACAAATAAATATGATCTGAAAGAAGTACAACCAGAATTCGCCTTAGAAAGGATGACGTTGAGATTTTGTCTCACTTTGGACATGATGTCAGGAGGGACAAGCCCCTGGAGAAGGACATCACACTTGGTAAAATAGAGGGTCAGTGAAAAAGAGGAAGACCCTCACTTGATGGATTGATGTGATGGTGGCAACAGTGGTATCAAACAGAGCAAGGGTTATGCGGATGATGCAGGACCCGATAGCTTTTCATTGTGTTGTACATGGGGTCAGCTTAGCAGGACCTAACAAAAGTTGCTAGAAGACTTGAGAAAAAAGATGAGTTGGAGTCATACATAGAAACATGTGAGTATAAAAGGGGTGAATTAATTTCAATCTCATCAATAAGTAAGTAATATGAGATTCTCAAAGTTATGAGTAGATATGAAATTATCTAATCCTTTTTTTTTTGCTTTCTCTCTCTGAGATATACTCATATATAACACTATGAGTCAGAATTGACTGGGTAGCAACTCCCTCCCCCTTAGATGTGTATTAACATTAGCCTTCCCCCTTCTTTAAAGGTGGGTATGGATGTGTCTTGATTTGACCAATTTAATTTAATTAAGAAGAGGTCGTATGCCAATAATTTTTAATGCATTCTTGAAAAAAAAAAATAATAATGTGACTTGCTATATTGCTCTCTCTCCCTCCAGCTCTTCCACAGGAGCCACTGATATTGTCATGAGTCTGTATCTCTGTTTCAGATCCCTAGTGGCACAGTGGTTAAAACACTTCGATGTTAACCAAAGATTAATGGTTCAAACTCACCGGCCACTCTGGTGAGAGAAAGATGGGGCAGTTTGCTTCTGTAAAGATTTACAGTCTTGGAAACCCTGTAAGACACTTGTAGTCTGTCTTATAGGGTTGCTGTGAGTTAGAAACAATGGCGATAAGTTTTTGTTTTGGTATCATTGTGACAGACCACAAGGAAAAGAGTAACAGCCAACCTACAACAAGCAAGTAGAAGGAAAAGATATACTTCTTGGTCATTTCAAGTCACCAAGATGTTAGGGATGGCTGTCATGAGAGAATAACCTAGCATATCTTGACTTATACAATTATACACATATCACAAGCTGCTATCTCATTCATCACATCTTTTGTCAAAGGAAAACAAAGAAATCTGTCTTCTGAGAGGAGTACACTTTGACATAATAAATAAATCTCACTTGGGCTATGTTATATCATATACAATACACACATACATACAAACACAGAGAGACAGACAGTGAAAGAGAGAAAAGCAATGAAAACAGAAAGAAAAATCGATCTCTTTGAAATGATTCTTTCATTAAAGAGGCAAAGTGGAGAGTATGAGTAATGTCTGTTATCCATAAAAGTGATTATATTCAGTGTCAAGAATTTTAGAAATGTTACATAATTCAGTACTAAGTTAGGAAAGAGAGCGGGACAGAGAAAGAGTGTTCCTGAACAAATGTTTTTGTCTGCTTTTTGTTTTATGAACTAGTTCTCTTAAATATCAAGGTTATTGCTTGCTTTCTCTAATATTTATGGAAAATTCATACAATTCTAGCTACAAAGCTGTAAAAACTTGAAAACACAATATAAAACTTCCCAGAACTCTGTATCACTAAGACACCAAACACAGAACTAAACTTGTTAGACTAGCAAGTTTTGTTGCATTGAGAGTTAAAGTATATGTGCACTGGTCTAATGGAGAATAAATAAAATGGATGTATCATATAATTTTCCTAACACTAGGGATAAAATAAGGCACTGACATTCCCACAGCAGACAGCAGAAAACCTGAATCCTAAAGTTTATAGTCACTAGTCTTGGCAGTTGTCCTTTGAAACTCATGAAAATATATTTTAACTGATAACATGGAAGAAAGTAGCTATTTCCTCATAAAACATTGTAATAGTTTCACAAGAGAACAAGGTGTCAGAGACTGCACTTGGCATAGGCAGCTTTCTCTTCTGTGTTCCTCCTGCCTCAGAGACTGAAGTTTATTGCTTTGGACCACTTACTGTATTTCACTTTATGTTTCAGTTGGTCTACATGTATTTCATCTTTCCATATATAGCTTGGGAAATTTTAATCATATGGTTTTATTAGAAGCACATTCAGGAGCAACTATAAATAGACATGGAAAATACAATACTGTCCAACTTAAAAAAATACCAGTGTCAGTATTAAAACACCTGAGTTTGTGGCAAATAAAACTATTATATTGTCAACTTGAAACTTTGTAAGATCTATCACTTGATTTTTCTGCAATTCAAAATCGTTAAAGCTAGTCTTATGATCATGAGGAATAGAAGAAATGTGTGGAAGTTATGTTTTTAGTAGCAGGAGGAAGAGTTTTATTTTTAAAAATACCATAGATTAGAATTAGTAAATCATCAGTAATCTTTTATTTGTCTTATGTCCAGTGAGGATCATTAAGTCAAATTATTTCATACTATGGGATACAGTTTGATTCTTGAAATTACCTTAAATACTTTGTCTGTGGTAACTTTCTTAAATTTTGTCTAAAAATGTTGCTGTAGTTAGGTGCTGTCAAGTCAGTTCTGACTCACAGAGACATCATGTACAACAGAACAAAACACTGTCCCATGCTGAGTCCTGAGCCCTCCTCAAAATCACTACTATAATCGAATCAATTGTTGCAGCTACTGTTTAAATCCATTTCATTAAAGACATTCTTCTTTTTATTGACCCTCTACTTTACAAAACATTAATTTTTTTTTCAAGGGACTGGAGCCTCCTGAGAATATGCCCAAAGCACACGAGAGGAGGTCACTCCATCCTTGTTTCTAAGGAGCATGCTGAGACTCTTCTTCTTCTAAGATTGCTTTCTGTCAACCTATGGTACATTCAATATTTTTTGCCAACACTGTAATTCAAATTCTACCTGCTTCCTTAGTCATTGCCCAGCTTTCACATGCATAATACCACCTAGTATCACATGCATAGTATCTTCAGTCACTTCATCTGAGGTGACTGAACATATTATGGCTTTGGTGAGGAACATCTTAGTCTTTAATGTGACGTCTTTGCTCCTTAACACTTTAAAAAGGTATTTTGGAGCAGATTTGCCCAGTGCAAATCTTGACTGATGCTTCCATGGGTGCTAATTGTGCATCTAAATAAAATAAAATCCTTCACAATTTCAATCTTTTCTCCATTTATCATGATGCTGACTATTGGTCCAGTTATGAGGATTTTTGTTTTCTTTATGTTAAGAATTTGATTTTCATCAGTAAATTCTTCAGTCCTTCATTTTCAGCAAATTAGGTTGTGTCATCTGCATATGTCAGGTTGTTACTGAATGTCTTCCAATCCTGAAACCATGTTATTCTTCATATCATCCAGTTTATTGGATAACTTGCTCAGCATACGTATTGAATAAGTATGATGAAAAGATAAAACCCTGACAAACACCTTTCCTGATTTTAACCACACAATATTGCCTTTTTCTGCTTGAATGACTGTCTTTTAGTCCATATACATGTTCCTCATAAGCACAGTTAAGTGTTCTGTAAGTCTCATTCTTTGTAATGCTATCCATAATTTGTTATATGCCATGCAGTTGCATGCCTTGGTGTGGCCAATACAGCACAGATTAACATCTTTCTGGTATTCTCTGCTCGAGATCCATTAAATGCCATCAGTGATAGCCTGATGCCATGCACCCTTCTGATTCTGGCTTGAGTTTCTGGCAGTTTTCTGTCAATGTACTGCTGCAACTGTTTTTTAATTACCTACAACAAAAGTTTATTTGGAACACCATTTGAAACGTTTCAATAAATGAATGCAGCACTAGAAGTGCTCACTGTTCTTGGCCAAGAAATTTGGAAGAGAGCTACTTGACCAACTGATTGGAAGAGAGCCCTATTCATGTTCATTCCAAAGAAAGATGATCCAAATGGCTATGGAATTTATCGAAAAATATCATTAATATCAAAAAAGGTTGCCGTGATACAATAGTATGTACAGATTAAAAAAAATATAGTTTGATAAATGCTTATATATGTATACTTCTTAACTAGAGATACATATCAAACATTCCAGCACCCCAGAAAATTCCATTGTGTATTTCCCACCAATGTTCTCTCTCTCACTTATTCACCTAACTCTTATCACCATAGATTAATGTTGCAATTTTTAGTTTTTAACTTAATATAAATACTAGCATACATTATATATTCTTCTATGTTGATGTTATTCTATCAATGTTATATCTGTAAAATTCACCCAATGTATAAGTAGTTCATTTTTCCATATTGCTTTGTAATGCTCCACTGGGGGGAAAATATATATATGTATGTATATATAAAATCTACACACACACACACACACA
>NW_006922139.1:1566246-1569867 GCF_000298275.1 Orycteropus afer afer
ATATATATATATATATATATATATATATATACCACAATTTGTTTATACATTCTCATGTCAATCATATACATCAAGGTGATACATGAATTTTAATGAAATAAATGCTCATTTATTATGGACATATATATCCAGGAGTGAAATTACCATGCCATAAAGTGTAAGAATGTTTCATTTCACTGGGTGCTGTCAATTTTTATCTGAAGTAGATATGTCAATTTATTTCAATAAGCAATCAAACTTCTATTTGTGATACATTCTTCCAAACTTTGGTATTGCCAGTCTTGTTAATTTTACCAAAAGTACCTGTCCATATGTTTATTGGTTATCTGATATCTTCTTTTGTGCAATCTGTTCAATGTATTTATTATTTTTTTCTCCACTTTTCACTGGGCTGCTTTTCATTGGTTTGTTGACTAAAGGAACCATTGATCTATTATGGGAATTTGTTTTCAAAATAACTTCCATGCCCTAGTTTGAATTTTCACTTTCCTAATGATGTGTTCTTATGAACAGAGTTCTTGATTTTTAAAAAAGTCAACTTTGATAATAATTATTTTATACTGAAAGTCATTGTACCATATTTAAGAATCATTTAACCTGTAGAAACTCATGGAAATAATTTGCTTTATTTTCCTTTAGCAACATTGATATTTTCTCCCAGAAACTAGGTGATTTTGGTTTTCGCATTCAGGTCTGTGCTCCTTCTTAAATCATTGTGTGTATGCACGTGTGTGTGTTTCTGTAATGAGAAGTAGATATTATAATTTATTGAGTTATACATCAATAGCAAATTTAAAAGTAACATTTATGGAAAAGAGCACTAGTCTTTCATTAAACTAAGTGCAAATTTTAAGTTTGAGGAAAGACATTACTATAGAAATTTAGAATATATTTTAAAAATTGAAAATATTTTGATATACAAAAAGGTATGTAACATCAAAGAGCAAACCCAAGTTTCTGTTATAATTAAAGAGTTGTATTGAAGGAATAGACAGAGAAAAGCAGCATCAGGGATCCAGGTGAGGGGAGAGACCCAGGCTCCACCCCCAACACGCTAGAAAGGAGGAGAAAGAGAAGTCAGGGTGTTGACAAAGCAAGTAGCTCCAAGGATCCAGAAATGGGGAGGCTGGAGAGGTTCCAAACAGCTAAGGAAGACAAACTTGTCTGTCAGTTTGTCATATTGTGGTGGCTTACATATTGCTGTGAGACTTGAGGCTGTGCCACCGGCATTTCAAATGCCAACAGGGTTGCACATGGTGCACAGGTTTCAAAGCAGGTTACAGACTGAGACAGACTAGGAAGAAGGAAGAGGCCAGGGAAAACCTCATGAATAACAGAAACACTGTATGATATGTTATTGCTCAACTTTATGAGTAGCCCAGAAACATTATCCAATACAGTGCAGCAGGACAAGCCCCTTAGGTCAGAAGGCTCTTAAAATATGGCTGGAAAAGAGCTGCATCATCAGAGTAAGACCAACCTTAATGACATGGATAAAGCAAAGCTTTTGAGACCTCCTTTCGCTGACATGGCATGACTCAAATTGAGGAGAAACAGTTTCAAACATCTATTAATAATAGGAACATGGAATGTACAAAGCATGAATCTAGGAAAATTGGAAGTTGTCAGCAATGAAATGGAACAGATAAAGATTGACATACTAGGCATTAATGAGCTGAAATGGACTGGTTTTGACCATTTTGAATCAGACAACCGTGTGATCTACTATGCCAGGAATGACAATGTGAAGAAGAATGGTGTGACATTCATCATCACAAAGGATGTTTTAAGATCTGTCCTGAAGTATAATGCTATACACCTACAAGGAAGACCCATTAATACGACTATTATTCAAATTTATGCACCAACCACCAAAACCAAAGATGAGGAAATTGAAGATTTTTTTTATCAACTTCTGCAGTCTGAAATTGACAGAACCTGCAATCAAGATGTGTTAATTATCACTGGTGACTGGAATGCAAAAGTTGGAAACAAAGAAGATTCACCAGTAGTTGGAAAATTTGACCTTGGTGACAGAAATAGAGCTGGAAATTGCTTGATAGAATTTTGCAAGACTTATTCATTGGAAATACATTTTTTCAACAACACAAATGATGGCTATACACATGGACTTTGCCAGATGGAATACACAAGAATCAGACTGAGTATATCTGTGTCAAGAGATAATGGAAAACCTCAATATCTTCAGCTAAAATAAGGCCAGGAGCTGATTGTGGAACAGACCATCAACTGCTCATATGCACATTTAACTTGAAATCAAAGAATATTAAAACAAATCCACAAGAGCCAAAATGTGATCTTAAATATATCTCTCCTGAATTTAGAGACCATTTAAAGAATAGATTTGATGCATTGAAAACCAATGACCAAAAACCAGAGGAATTATGGCATGACATCAAGAACGTGATCTCTGAAGGAGGCAAGAGGTCATTAAAAAGATGAGGAAAGAGGAAAAGACCAAAATGGATGTCAGAAGAGACTCTGAAACTTGCCCTTGAGTGGAGAGTACCTAAAGCAAATGGAAAAAATGACAAGATAAAAAAGAGCTGAACAGAAGAATTCAAAGAGCAGCTAGAGCAGAGAAAGTCAACTACTGTAATGAAATGTCAAAAATCTGGAGTTAGAAAACCAAAAGGGAAGAACATACTCAGCATTTCTCAAGCTGAAAGAACTGAGGAAAAATTTAAGCCTCGAGTTGTCATATTGAAAGATTATATGGGCAAAATATAGAATGATTCTGGAAACATCAAAAGAAGATGGAAGGAAAACAGTCAATGTACCAAAAAGAACTGGTCAATGTCCATCCATTTCAGGAGATATCATGTGATCAAGAAAAAATTGTATTGAAGGAAGAAGTCAAAGCTGCACTGAAGGAATTGATGAGACACAAAGCTCCAGGAATTGATGAAATACCCATTGAGATGTTTCAACAAACGGATGCCCCACTGGAGGCACTCACTCAGTTATGCCAAGAGACTGGAAGACAGCTAACTGACCAACTGACTGGAAGAGACCCATATTTGTACCCATTCCAAAGAAAGGTGATCCCACACAATGTGAAATATTTTGGACAATATCATTAATATCACACACAAGTAAAATCTTACTGAAGATAATAGGAACACAGTTGGAGCAGTATATTGACAGAGAACTTCCTGCGGTGCAAGTTGGATTCAGAAGAGGACATGGGACAAGAGATATCATTGCTGAGGTCAGATGGATCTTGGCTCAAAGCAAAGAATACCAGAAAGATGTTTGCTGTTTGCTTGTGTTTTAGTGACTATGCAAAAGCATTTGATTGTGTGGATCATAGCAAATTATGAGGAAATTATGGGGGAAAAAAAAAAAGACTATTTGGTAGGTTTTCTTTCTCCTATACATACAAATCACAACAAAATACTTTATGCTCTAAATCAGTCATTACCAGGACTTCCTAAATCAGGCAGGCAATTAAATTATTTTTAAAGACCAGAAGTTCTGCAATATTTTCTCCTAAGCATAGTGGCTAAGGCACTTGACTGCTAACCAGAAGGCTGGCGGTTCAAACCCACCAGTCACTCCTCAGAAGGAAGGTTGGGCATTCCTACTTCCGTAGTGATA
>NW_006922139.1:1569992-1574069 GCF_000298275.1 Orycteropus afer afer
TATTAATTGAGCTCATCAAACACTAAAAATGAGAACTTCACCTTAACATAAGATGCCAACTGGTACCTCTCTGAAAGAAAACCAGCAGTCAAAAGTTAAATAGTTTTACTAGGCTGTGAAACCTTATTATTGTAAAAGTTTATTTTACTGGTTCTCTTAAATGCTGACCTAGTCTCTAAGATTCCCATTTCTAATGCATAGATCTGTAAGTTTTCTATCATATTGGGGTCAAAAGCACTATTAGAGTCTCTAACCAGATGCATACTGATTAGGGGGAAAAAAGAGGGAAAATACCAGGTAAGTGGTCTTAACAGTTTAAGTATCAGTACAATATTCATGCCACAAGAATTAATTTAGCCATAAAATTAAAAATAATTTTTGTGTGTAGATTCAGAATTATGTTAGACTAAAGAATATACCATATCACGGAATTATGAAATCCAATATCCTGAACAGTATGGTATACAGAGAAATGAATGCTGATTAAGGATATTGCCCGTGTTCTCCAAGGCACTCAAACAATTTGGAAATAGGTTAGACATGGAACACAGAAATTAGTTCCTACGTTCTTTAGATAAGGTTTTAGAATTAATTGTGTTACTGTATCCATCTAATAGTTTCCTAAATGATTATTATCTCCATATTGATAGTTCCTAAACAGTTTATTTAATGGAGGCTTCTTTTCAGAATTTTGTCATGACATCCCTAAAAATAGAACTAAATCTTCCATTCTATCCTCCTCTAACCTACTTCTTATCCAAACAAACAAACAAACAAACAAAACTCACTGCCATCCAGTCAGATCTGACTCATAACAACCTTTCCTTGGGTTTCTGAGGTGGTATCGCTAAGATATAGATTGCCCAATCTTCCTTTCGAGGAGTGACTGATGGGTTTGAATTGCCAGCCTTCTGGTTATCAGTCAAATACATTAGACACTACACCACCAGAGCTCCTGATTCTTATCCAGATACCTCCATTTCAGTGAATGATCCCATCAGTTATGAAAGCTATAAATTTGTAAGTCACCACACCTCTCACCCTCAACTTCTCATTGCAAATCAAGTAGCAAGTCTTGTTAATTCTAAATATTCTAGAAACATATTCACTTCCTTGCTTTCCCTGCTCATGTTTTGCTAAAAGACTCTTTGCTCTCTGGACTATAGGAAACAACCTTCTAATTTTGCTTCCTAATTGAGATTTTGATAAGGAAAATATTATCAACTCTCTTTTATACTCAGAACATTTAATCTTCCCATTGATCTTAAGACAGAGCATATCGACGTTGAGTACTCTGACCCCTGAATACTTCCCCTCTTCATCTCACCCGGTATCCCTTTAATTATTTTGAAACTTTCCATATTTGCCTTTTTTAAATTTCTTACTTAAGCCTTTTTTTTTTTTTTTTTATAGGCTGTTTTCAAATGTAATACTTAAGGATCTTGCATTTAAGCCATCCTTGATTCGTGATGGGCCATAAATAAAATGACTGGTGTCCTTGTAAGAAGAGAAGAGAATAAAATGACAGAAAAGTGTGCCATTGGAAGACAGCCAGAGATTCAAATGAGGCAGCTACAACTCAAGGAATGTCAAGGATTGTTGGAAGCTTACAGAAATTAGAAAGAAACAAGGAAATAGTCTTCCCTTTAGCTTTCAGAGGGGCCATTGTCTTGCCAATGGCTTGATTTCAGACTCTGGCCTTCAGAATTATGAGAGAATACATTTATGTTGTTTTATGCCACCATTTGTCGTAACTTGTTATTGCAACCTGGGAAACTAATACACTTTGCTTTTATTAAAAGGAGAGAGAGGAATTTACCTTTATGCTGTTTCCTTGTCAGCAAGTGAAATACCAAGTCACAGAAGGGAGAAGGGGAATGACATAGGGAAGGTGGAAGAGTTAAGGTAAAAATGCATTATGAAGCCAGTTGCCTGCTAAATATGAGGGGGTCATTAAATCTTATGGAATGATCTACACAAAAGCCATGGAAACTGAAATTTCGGACAATTCTGTGTGATGAAACCAGGTAAAATTTATTTACTGAAAGTACCTGTGATGTATCAAATGTTTGCCCTATGGACAATATTTCCCCTTCATATTTACTTCATCATTTGCTAATTGTATGATCACGATCATGTCACTAGTCCTTCTAAGTCTCATTTTCCTTATCTTTAATGAGAGCAACCACATCACAGTGCATTGAATATTAAATGAGATAATATATGCAAATAGTGTACTATAAAGCTTGATACAGAGAAAAGAATGAACATTAATTATTCTTACTGTTTTATCTATTTATTTTTCTTTTACTCTGAAATACCACATTGCTCAAAAAACGGTATTCAGATAATCTCAAACATCATTTATCCAGGCAGGTAAAGCATGGAAGCATTCAAAAGAGATTGTTTCTACAGGAATGAAACATACTACATTATTTAAATGTCAAAAGACTTAAAGGGAAAAAAAGAAAAACCTGTATCTTTCTAGAACTTCCTAGCACAGTTGATAATTGTTTTCCTTTATGTATTCATTCAATAAATGTTTGTTAGAATTTGAGCTTAACTCTTCGGACACAAAGATGAATAAGGCAACTTTATAAAGTTTCTGCACGCAAACAGCTTAAATTGTCATGGTGAGATGGACAATAAACAGATATATAAATAAAATCATTGAAATTAAAATTCATATGTCAATACATAGGAGCTCTGGTGGTGTAGTGCCTAAGACATTTGACTAGTAACCAGAAGGCTGGTAGTTCAAACTGACCAGCCACTCCTCGAAAGGGAGATTGGACAATCTACTTTTGTAGTGATATTGCCTCAGAAACCCAAATAGGGGTTGCTATGAGTGGGATCCAACTTGATGGCAGTGAGTTTGTTTTTTGGTTTTTTGGTTATGCCAATATATATATATTTTGGACATCTATTCCAAAATATGAATACATCTACATTTTTGGTAATCATTCACATACATTTATGTACAATGTTCTCATGGTTGAAAGCAAATTGTAATCTATTCTTCCTAGCTGCAGGGAAAAGATACATCTTACTGACAGTTATATAACAATTTTCAAGTATAGTGTCTGTCTCTTAATATACAAGTAAGGAACGCTGGTGATGTAGTGCCTATGCCAATTGATTGTTAATCAGAATGTTGGTGGTTCAAACCCACCAGCTGCTCCAAGGAAGAAAGCTAGGGCAATCTACTCCTGTAGAGATTTACTGCCTCAGAAATCCAATGGGGTTTGCTATGAGTCAGAATTGACTCTGTGGCAGTGGGCTTGTTTTTTTTTGTTTTGTTTTGTTTTGTTTTTTGGTGTTTAGTATACATTTATTGAATGTATGAATAAATACTATTTATTTCCTGTTTTGCTTACTTATATCATTTATTTTTATTTTATTGTTATTCCATGCCCATTGAAATACACAGTGAAATTCAGGTAGTGCTCATATAGCAAAGGCCTTCTGGGAAGTAACATACCAATAAAGGAGGACATCTAAAGAAAATGAGAGTCGAGCAGGTAATTTGTAATTCATCTAAATAAGAATGTATACAACTCAAATTTAAATATATACTTGAACAAAGAACATATGTATGTGATTAATTTGAAATTTAAATCACCTCTTAGTACTTATAGAATGATATTGAAAACCAAGGTCATATACATCTTGAGCATATTGAATTTTCCTTTCTTGAAATTCAATTGTACTCTAAATAAATTCATTATAATCTAAATATCTTTACTGTACTCTATTAGCACTTTATGTGCTGTCATCAGTCTATTAGAATAAAAGTTACTTTAAATAGAGGAATAATGTTAGCATGTTTGGGAGCATCCACCTTCTAAAGTAATGGACTTTTTTAAGATGTTTACCATGGTATTACT
Source organism: Orycteropus afer afer (assembly GCF_000298275.1). NCBI lineage: Eukaryota > Metazoa > Chordata > Mammalia > Tubulidentata > Orycteropodidae > Orycteropus > Orycteropus afer. The sequence continues at coordinate 1,573,880 of NW_006922139.1, forward strand.
AAATGAAATTTCTTCACTAATGATATAAAATGTTTTGTGAGTTAAGTAGTTGTTGAGTGAATTAAGAAGTTAAGGGTTGTAGCGACTGGGACCTTAAAAGCTAGGAAGCTGCCATCTAGATGCAACAACGGGTCTCACCTCGTCAAGAAGAAAGAAGAAAACCAAAATTAATGGAAACAATCAGTCCTAG
>NW_006922139.1:1574488-1580382 GCF_000298275.1 Orycteropus afer afer
GCATTGTAAATTTTGGTCAATGACATGAGACAAAGTATATGTGAACTGCTGTATGAAAAGTGAATTTACTCTGTAAATCTTCACCCAAATCCTGATAAAAAAAAAACAAAGAAGTAGTTAAGAGTTGGGGAAACTGTTCAATAAAGAATGTAATGTCAGGATAAAAAAAAAAATAGTGTCTATATTTCACTAACATCAAAACTGCTGAACACTTTTTAGATGTTACTTAAATAATAAAACACAAACATATATTTTTGCAAGGCATTTTTTGTTTCATATACAATGTTCTCTCAGTTGAAAGCAAATTGTTACCTGTATTTTTCTACATTATTTCATGACAGAGAATATAAATCATCAAAATAGTGTTTTAAAAAAATGTGATGGCCAGAAAGCCTTCTGAAACTTTTAGATGTCAGATTTAAGCACCTCTGAACAATAACAATATGCATGGAAAACATTAGTCTTTGTATTGTGGTTTGAAACACTGAACTCATGCATTTCAAGTGATATGAAAGTGGTCCAAGTAGGTCCATGACTAGTTAATGCAATCTTCACTCACTCTTGCAAGTAAAATAATGGTTGTACATGTTCCTACAGAATACCTACTGCCATGAAAAATTCAATCTTTGCCCACAGTAAGCAGCTCTGATGGATTTCTGTACTTGGTCTTGTATAGCTGTGCACTTTATTGTTATTAAATTCTAAGTAAAAGCCATCTTACAAAAGAGTAGATGCAGGAACCTGGGAAAGTAGCATCCACACCTGCCTCATTAGTTACAGTCATCAATAGGATAACCAGGGTCATTCCTCATTAATTAGTAACCTTGGATGGCACAAATTACTGATGTTCTTGATCACTAACTGAAACATCTGTGATTCAAGTTCACTGGCAGGCACGTTAGAAGAAAGGCCTGATGATCCCCTTCTGAAAAATGAGTCATTGAAAACCTTAAGGAGCACAGTTCTAGTCTGACACTCATGGGATCACCTTGAGTCTGACTTGACTAGACAGCAGGTGGTATCCCATTAATTTAACATTCTGGCTGTTGTACAAAGTTAAATACAATGAGCAATATTTGTTTGATTTTTAGTCATATTGATATGTCTATAAGGAAGTGAAAGTTAACAATCTTTGTGGTGATAAGTAAGTTAATTTAAGAAAGAGAGGCACTGATATCTGTCCAAAAACAAGGTAAATTATCACAGTCTAAACAACACCAAAATCACTTTACCAAATTTTATGAAAAAGTATAACTCTGCTCATTATTTGACATATTAACAATTAATTGATTTCTTGACATTGGAGAAATTCTCAATATTCAAAATTTGAGGAACTGTAAATATCAGAGTAGGAAATTTGACCAGAAATGATTGTTGACACCACTGGTTAACATGGTGAATTCATTATTCTCTATATTAATTCATTCAGATATCTTTTCTTTTTACTCAAAACAATGCTGAGCAAATCTGATTACTCAAAAAAAAAAAAAAAAAAAAATCAATCCTAGGAGTTCTGGTAAGATGGCAGAATAGGCAGACAAACTACACAGACCCTCGTTAACAAAGAAAAGAGGAACCAATTAACACAGATACAGAAGACAATCCTGGAGCCATGAAGTTTGAAAGGAAGGATTCAGAAGTAGACTAAACTCCAGCTAGTAGAAGAACCTGAATGAAAACACCGAAAAAGAAGGCATACAGAGCTGGGGACTGTCAGGAGTACTGACAAGGGACAGCTTGGGTATTGCCAAGTGATGTTGGGAGCTAAGAATTAACCTAAAAGTAGGCCCTACTAACCAAGGGCTGCATGGAGGACTGCACTGGTGGCTGGTGAATAAGAGGGGAAGCAACAAAGAGGGAGATAAGCTGAGCTGTGGATTTTTGGTTGTCAGGAGAGTGCAGCCATTTTGAATGTTTACAAGAGTTTTTACCATTTTGGATATTTAAAGTGACAGCATTCTCTAAGATTCCAGGGACCTAAGAATAGGCTCCACTTGCCAGGGACCAAAGGACATTCTGCATACAAATGACTGGAAAGGTATGATACTCCACTTTTTACTTTTATACCCCACACCCTGTTGGTGACTGAAGGTGTGGCCATCCCTCACTCCCACCCACCCTCTGGGTGGCAGGAATTCCATCCCAGTTTGTGTGCTTGGATGGAGCATGGGTGCCCTGTCATGCCTTACCTAGATTTTTTTTTTTTTTAATTGTGATTTGGGTGAAAATTTACAAAGCAAATTCACTTTCCATACAGAAGTTCACATACACTTTGTCTCATGACATTGACTACAATTTACCACAATGCAATAGCTCCCCTCCCACTTCCTCCTGATAGTTACCTATTCTTTGTGTCCACCCCTCCATTTACTTCTGCCCCACTGTCTCCCAGTGCATAAACAGTCCTTCTTTCTCCCATGATTGTTCTCTCCAAGGAGTGCATCTACCTCAGGTAAATGTTCGACTCATATACCTGTCTTTTGTTTGGCTGAAAGCCACAGGAGTGGGTTTAGTTCCAGACCTGAAGGGCAGCTAGTGGCCATAGTCTCAGTGGTTCCACCAGGCTCTATCAGACCAGCAAACCTGTTCCCCTTCCCTTTTTATTTTTTCTCCAAATGATTTTGAGTTTTGTTCCACATTGTTCTCCCTCTCTATCCAGGATCTCCTACATAGATCCCCCTCCAAATGGTTGACAGTGGCAGCAGGGCACCATCTAGTTCTTCTGGCCTCATAGTTGTATAGGCTGTGGATCACATGGTGTATCAGTCACTAGGACTAAATGTTTCCATGATTTTTTTGTTTTTCTTCATTCTTCTTTGCTGTGGATGAGGAGAGACTCATTGTTGCCTCTACATGGCTGCTTGCAAGCTTTTCAGATCCTAGTCGTTACTCACCTAAGTAGGAGGTGGAACAATGTTTTGCATGTATGTGATGCCATTGAGCTTGATTTCTCCTGTGACTATGGTCCTGAGCCCACAGATTCAACTACCTGCTCCCTCTGGGTAGCTGGCTGTGACCCAAAAGTGACTACAACCTTGCCCCTTGTCAGCTCTACTATAAACCTGGGAATTCAGATCATACAAATAAACTTATAGGACCACTGTCTTCCAACCCTATGCACGGTCTTGGATACACTCCCCACTTCATAGATATACCTACCAGTTCAGCCTGTCCACCCATCTATCCACCCATATACCTGTGTTTGCCTTTACTGACAATGCACTACTCTATGTGCAAAAGGGTTCATCTTTGTTTCTACCTCCATGTATCTCTCTATGTCTTTTTCTTCCTCCATGCCACCATGTTGATCACTCACATTTGGTACATTGCCCTTCTCTTCATGCAAATCAATACTTATCTCTACCTATTAACAGTGTTTCATACCTTGTTAACCAACAAAGAAAATTTCCTTCCATAGATAAAACTTTCTTTGACATTTACAATAACAAACTAATACAATATTTGCCCTTTTGTGATTAACTTAATTCACTCAGTATAATATCCTCCAAGTTCATCCACATTATGTGGTGTTATGCATATTCTGGGTCATTCTTTAGGGTTGCATAATATTCCATTGTGTGTATGTACCATAGTTTGGTTATCCATTCCTCAGTTGATGGACACCTAAGTTGTTTTCATCATTTGGCTATTATAAATAGTGTTGCAATGAACATGGGTGTGCATATGTCTGTTCTTGTCGTGGCTCTCACGTCTTTAGGATATATACTTAGTAATGGAATGGCTGGGTCAATGGTATTTCTAATTCCAACTTTTTAAGGAATCACCATACTGCTTTCCACAGTGGTTGTACCAATTTACAGTCACACCAGCAATATAGGAGAGTCCCAATCTCTCCACATCCTCACCAGCATTTGTTATTCTGTCTTTTTGAACCTTGCTACTAGTGCTGGAGCAAGATGGTATCTCACTGTTACTTTGATTTGCATCTCTCTAAATAGCTAATGATCCTTACCATTTTTCATATGTTTTTTTGGCTTCTTGAATATCGCCCTAGGTGAAGTATCTATTCATGTCTTCTGTCCATTTTTTAATTGGATTATTTGTCTTTTTGTTATTGAGGTGTTGGAGTTTTCTATAAATTCTAGAGATAAGTCCCTTGTCAGATATGTCATTGCTGAATATTTATTCCCAATCTGTATGTTCTCTTTTGACTCTTTTGGAGAAGTCTTTGGAAGCACATAAAAATTTGATTTTTAGAAGGTCCCAATCATCTAGTGTCTCTTCTGCTGTTTGTGCATTTTGAGTTATGCTTGATAGTCTATTTACACCATATATTAGGGCCCCTAAATTTGCCCCTAGTTTTTCCTTGAGGAACTCTATAATTTTAGGTTTCACATTTAAATGTTTCATCCATCTGGAGTTAATTTTGGTGTATGGTGTGCGGTAACGATCTTGTTTCATTTTTCTGCAAATGGATGACCAGTTTCGCCAGCACCATTTCTTAAACATTCTCTTCCCCATTTAATAGATTTTGGCCCCTTGTCAAGAATCAGTTGACCATAGGTTGATGGATCTGTTTCTGGGTTCTCAATTCTATTCCATTGGTCTATGTGTTTGTCATTATACCAATACCAGGCAGTTTTGACTACTGTGTCTGTAGAGTAGGTATTGAGATCTGGCAGTGTGAGACCTCCTACTTTGTTCTTCTTCAATAGTGTTTTGCTTATCCGAGGTCTCTTTATTTTCCATATAAAGTTACTGATTGATTTTTCCATATGCTTAAAGAATGTTGTTGGGATCTTGACTGGGATTGCATTGAATGTATAGATTGCTATGGATAGAATTGACATTTTCACAATGTTCAATCTTTGTATCCATGAGCATGGGATGTTCTTCCATTTATGTAGATCCTTATGGTTTCTTGAAGTAGTTTTTTGTAGTTCTCATTTTACAGGCTTTTTATGTCACTGGTAAGATTTATTCTTATATATATATTTGGTATCTATTGTAAATGGTATTGATTTCCTTATTTCCTTTTCAGCAATCTCTTTGCTGGTGTTGAGGAATTCAACTGATTTTTGATGTTGATCTTGTATCCTGACATGATACCATATCTCTCAATTAGTTCTAGTAGATTTTTGACTGAGTCTGTTGGGTTTTCTAGGTATAGGATCATATCATCAGCAAATAGGGATAGTTTGACTTCTTCCTTACCAATTTGGATGCCTTTGATTTCCCTTTCTTGCCTTATTGCCCTGGCTAGGACTTCCAGTACAATGTTGAATATAAGTGGTGATAGCAGGCATCCTTGTCTGGTTCCTGTTCTCAGGAAGAATGGTTTCAGTCTCTCTCCATTGACAATAATTAGTTTTGCATGTTGTTGTTATGTGCTGTCGAATTGACCCTGACTCATAGTGACACCTCCTTGGGTTTCCGAGGCAGTATCACTACAGAAGTAGGATTGCCCAACCTTCCTTCCGAGGAGTGGCTGGTGGGTTTGAACCACCAGCCTTCTGGTTAGCAGTCAAGTGCTTTAGCCACTATGCTACCAGAGCTCCTTAGTTTTGCATAGATGTCCTTTATTATGTGGAGGAATATCCCTTTTATTCCTATTTTGCTGAAAGTTTTGATCAGGAAAGGGTGTTGTTGGCTTTTATCAAATGTCTTTTTTAGATCAATTGATATGATCATGTGGTTCTTCTCCTTTGTTTTATTTATGTGGTAGATGACATTAATTGGTTTTCTAGTGTTGAACTATCCCTGCATACTGATAGAAACCCCACTTGGTCATAATGAATGATTTTCTTGATATATAGTTGGAGTCTATTGGTAGGATTTTGTTGAAGATTTTCACATCTATATTCATGAGGGATATTGATCTGTAGTTTTCCTTTTGAGTGATGTCTTTGCCTGGTTTTGGTATCAAGGTTATG
>NW_006922139.1:1581220-1585979 GCF_000298275.1 Orycteropus afer afer
TTCCTATTATTGATTTCTAATTTGATGCCATTATGATCTGAGAAGATGCTTTGCAGTATTTCAATGTTTTTAAATTTATTAAGGCTTGCTTTATGGCCTAACATTTGGCCTATCATGGAAAATATTCCATGTGCACTGGAAAAAAATGTGTATTGTTCTGTTGTTGGGTGAAGTGCTCTGTTCTATAAGGTGTCTATAAAGTCAAGTTGGTAGATTGTATTGTTTCCCTCTTCTGCATCTTTGTTGAGTTTCTTTCCAGTTTTTCTATGTTTCAAAGAAAGTGGTGTATTAAAGTCTCCCACACTATTACTGTGGAGTCATCTATTTGGCTTTTCAATTTTTTTAAAGTCTGATTTATGTATTTCGGGGCTCTTTCATTGAGTCCATAGATATTTATTATAGTTATATCTTCAGGTTCAATTGATCCTTTTACTATTATATAATGCCTTTCCTTGTCTCATAGGATGGCATTATCCACTGACCTCCTCAGGCCTTATGAGGGGAGGATGGAATCACCTTCAGCAGCCTGAGGCTAATTACTATGAGTCAGAAATCAGACATTCCATTCCCCTCCAACTTTTTACCAATTCTGACACCAACTGTCCCTCCTATGTCACTCACTACTTTTCAATAATTCATTGCAATGACCACACAGAACTCATAAACAGTACTCACAATTCTGGGATTTATTAGAGAAGAAATAGATTACAATTTGGGTTTATTAACACTCAGGGTACACACCTCTCTGGTGTTGGGCCTCTTAGCCTGGCCTCTGCCCTGCTCGGGCAAGTGTAACAAAGCTCATTTAGTTCTGCCGATAGGTGCATCTAGGTGCACCCTACTCTGCCAGCCAACCTCCTACCTAAAAGCACTCAGCTTTCTTGCTCCGTGGTCTAACACTGAAAAAGTAAAAAGTCTGCTATGAATGTATGATTTTTGTCCTAGATTCCCGATGTATAAAATCAAGGAAGTTTTTCTGCACTGCTTCTAATGAGGAAAACAGACATCAAAAACAAAGATAAGTTAGTGATTAAACAGTTGAAAGTTTCAAAGTATTTGATTTAGAGACAATAAAAACTTAAACTTAGAAAATTTAGGCCTATAGATTTCATGAGAGAAGTGAAGCAATATTTGCCAGTTATAGAACAGAACATATGGCAATAGTGTACTGAATGAAGGCTGTAACAATTATTACTTAATTATTATTGTGTATTATAATTATGAAGCTTTTACAAACACACTATATTATTTCATTAATTTTATTTTGCTGTTAAATGGTTATATCTTTCCCATTTTACAAATAGGGAAATTGAGGTTTCTAGTTCCTTAGATTTTTCAAGATTGTAGGTAGATATTAATGTGGAATTTTGAAGTTATTTAGTTTAGCTTTTCCTCTCCTGTATACTCATAAGTAAGCAAAGTGGGTGATATTCCATTTTTCCTCTGAAGAAAAAATACCTTACCAAATGAAAACATAAGTGAAGTTATATTTACAGGAATGTGTCCATATTAATCTCAGCTCTTGATTAGTTTGCCCTTGAACTTTCTGAGCTCCCATTACGTTATTGGAAAATTGAAGAATAAAATACCTACAGGTAATGGTTTGAAGTCCCTGGACAGTATGAATGATTGATGTGCTCTGCTTCTTTCCATTAGGGAGGAGATTTCAGTCCATCCCTAGGCACCTTGGAAGAAAGGTCTGACAATTTGCCTCCAAAAAATCAGCCAGTGAAAATGCTATGGAGAACAGTCCTAACCTGACACATGGCCGAACATAGGTTCTTTATGAGTTGGAAATGATTTGATAGCACTGAATAACAAAACAACACTGAAACTTCTCTAGACCAGATAATCAAAGATTTTGTTCTTGCTAACTTAATGAAAATGTTTCTGATGTTATATATACCTGTTTTTACGTATTAAAAGCACTTGACAAAATTTAGTCTCTTCCTTCTCCTCATCTTTCCTTTCCCTACACATTACCCTGGGTGATTTCATTCATTCTAATGTCTTTATTTAACATGATACCACCCAAAGTATGGCTATCCCAGACTTGCAGGACTGCATCTGAGATTCATATTCATATCACTCTAGTTACATGACAATTACACTACTGTCTTATGGTAATCTCAAAATTAGCATGACAAAATTGATGCCCATAAATTCATACTATTCACAAACATGCATACACCAAAAAAACCCTGTAACATAAAGCTAGATCAATCACATTCTCCCACATCAAGTTAAATGGTACCTACTCTGGTGTAAACTAACAAACACACAAAAGAAAGATTTATTATGCTTCCATTTCGTCATGCTCTTTTCTGTCCAACCTCTAACACAATCCTAGTCTCAATCCCATAGTGTTCATCTCCACTACAACTTCCTTTTGATTGTTCTTGTTTTTATGTGCCATCAAGTTGTTTCTCAGTCATAGTAAACTTGTGTACAACAGAACAGAACACTGACCAGCCCTGTACCAGCCTCACAATCCTTACTATACCTGAGCCTATCAATGCAGCCACCCTGCCAATCTATCTTATTGAGGGACTTCCCCTCTTTCATTGAGCCTCCTCTTTACCAAGAATGACAATCTTCTCCAGAGAATGGTCCCTTCTGACAACATGACCAAAGTAGGTGAGATGATGTCTGGCCATTGTTTCTTCCAAGGAGCATTCTAGCTACACTCCATCTAAAACAGAATTGTTAGTTCTTTTAGCAGTCCACAGTACTTACAACATCCTTCACCAACACTGCAATTCAAAAGCATTAGCTCTTCTTCTGTCTTCCTTAGTCATTGTTCAGCTCTCACATGCATATGAGGCAATTGAAAATGCCATGGCTTTTGTCAGGCACATATTAGTTTTCAAGGAGATATCTTTGTTCTTCATCACTTGAAAGGGGTCTTTTGCAACAGATTGGCCCAATGCAATGTGTCTTTTGATGTCTTGACTTCTGCTCCCATTGGCATTGATTGTTGAACCAAGTAATATGAAGGCTTGACAACTTCAATCTTTTCTCCACTTATCATGATGCTGCATATTGATCCAGTTGTGAGGATTTCTGTTTTATTTAGATTGAGGTGTAATCCATATTGCAGACTCTAGTCTTTAATACTCATCAGTAAGTGCTCCAAGTTATCTTAATTTTCAGCTAGCAAAGTTGTGTCATTTGTGAATTTCAGGTTGTTAATGAGCTTTCCTCTAACCCTGATGCCACATTATTCTTCATATAGTCCAGCTTCTTGGATTATTTGCTCAGCATACAGATTGAATAAGTATGGTGAAAGGATACAACCCCCATGCACTCTCTTATTGATTTTAAGCCACACATTATCCCCTTGTTCTATTTGAACAACAGCCTCCTGTTCGATGTGCAGATTCCTCATGAGTACAATTCAGTCTTCTGGAATTCCTATTCTTCTCAATGTTATCCAAAATTTGTTATGATCCACACAATTGAATACCTTTGCATAGTCAATAAAACACAAGTAAACATCTTTCTGGTATCCTTTGCTTTGAACTAAATTCCATCTGACATCAGCTATGATATCCCTCACTCCATATCTCCTTCTGAATCCAGTTTGCATTTCTGGAAGTTCTCTGTCAATATATTGCTGCAACCATTTTTTAATTATCTTCAGTAAGATTTTGCTTATGTGTGATATTAATTATATTGTTTAATAGTTTCCACAGTCTGTGGGATCATCTTTCTTTGGAATGGGCACAAATATGGATCTCTTTCAGACAGTTGGCCAGGTAGCTGTCTTCCAAATCTCTTGACATAGCTGAGTGAGGGCGTCCAACACAGTATCAGTTTGTTGAATAGCCCAATTGATAATCCCTCAGTTTCTGGAGCCTTGTTTTTCACCAATTCCTTTGTTGCAGCTTTGACCTTTTCCTTCAGTACCATTGGTTCTTGATCATATGACAACTCCTGAAATAGATGATCATGTATCAATGTTTTTTGGTATAGTGACTCTGTGTATTTATGATAGAACTGTTGTATTTATCCTAGATTGACCTTCTTGTTTCCTCCTTTGATATCTAACATCATATTATTGGGATATATTATCTGTAAATATAAAACCCCATTTGGGTTTATGAGGGGGTAAATTTTTACAGACTTTCATTACCCAGTTTTCTTTCCATAGAGTGGCTAGTGGGTTTGAACCACTAACCTTCTGGTTAGCAGTCAAATGCCTTATACAATATGCCACCAGAGCTCCTGAAGATAAAGCCTGACTTATAACATCAGTTTGCATTCCAATGTTTTCCTCCATTTCCACCTAAATATGTATTTAGGAGACAAAGAGATTCAATCTTTGATTCTAAAAATAAAGCCACTTTCACTCTGAAAACCTCTCAGAAGTTATATAATTAAAAAAAAAAAAAAAGGACATACAATAACTTAGCATTACCTAGCACATTTATAAACATTAATTTATTGAATACCATTAATAAGCTCAGTGCAGTAATCATTGTATTATTATCATTTAAAGATAAGGAAAGAAACTGAAGTTTACTCATTAAATTACTTACGGACCCTAGGCTACCTGGTTCCTGGTTGTGTAATGTACTTATTGAAATTACAAAAGGATTCTAAGAACAAAGATCACATCTTAAGTTTCTAAAAGTAGTTGAAATAAAATGTCCTGGCAATATGTGTTCTCATTTTTGTTAGTCATCTTTGAGTTGATTCTGACTCTTGGTGACTCCATCTAAAATGTTATTGAAGACTTATTTCAGAAATATATATA
>NW_006922139.1:1586446-1599197 GCF_000298275.1 Orycteropus afer afer
AGCCACTCCTCGGAAGGAAGGTTGGGCAATCCTACTTCCGTAGTGATACTGCCTCGGAAACCCAAGGAGGGGTCGCTATGAGTCGGGGCCGACTCAACGGCAAATAACAACACAACAACATCCCTTGAACACAATTCATAGTTCTTTTCCTATATGCAATTTATTTCTTGTGTGTTTTGCCTCCCCAAATCTATAACTTCTAGTTCATCCCACCTGGTATCACTCTGTACCATCCACCCCACTACATTTTGAAAATAACGTGTGTATGTGTGTATGTGTGTGAGAATTTTTAATTTCATTCTTTCCAGACTCACAAGGTGAGTTTTCAAACACGATTCTTTCCCAAATGAATGATTTTAATTATATGAGTTGTAATACATTTAAGTAATAGAATAGATCTGTATATGACAAACAGAAAGTTGTCATTTATAATTATGCTCATGAAGAGATGTTTAAATATATTCTATATGACCTTTCTAAATGCCTAGTATCTTGGTTGATGTATTCAATCTGATTCCCGTGTACTCCATCTGGTGAAGTCGATGCATATAGCCACCTTTTGTGTTGTTGAAAAAAAAGGTATTTACAATGAATAAGTAATTGGTCTTGCAAAATTCTATCATGCAATCCCCAGTATTATTTTTATCACCTAGGCCATACTTTGCAAGTGCCAGTGATTCTTGTTTCCAAATTTTGCTTTCCAATCACCAGTGATAATCAACACATCTTGATTGCATGTTTGGTCAATTTCAGACTGTAGAAGTTGGTAAATATTTTCAATTTCCTCATCTTTGGCTTTGGTGGTTGATGTGCAAATTCAGATGATGTACTGCACTGGGCAAATCTGCTGTAAAAGACCTCTTTAAAGTGTTGAAGAGCAAAGATGTTTCTTTGAAGATTAAGGCACACATAACCCAAGCCATGGTATTTTCAATCACTTCATATGCATGTGAGACCTGGACAAAGAATAAGAAAGACTGAAGAAGAGTTGATCCTTTTGAGTTGTGATGTTGGTGAAGAATACTGTAAGTACCATGGACAATCAATCCTGGAAGAAGTGCAGTTGGAATGTTCCTAGGAAGCAAAAATGGCCAGACTCTTCTTATCTACTTTGGCCATGTTGTCAGAAGGGACCATTTCTTTGAGAAGAATTGCGTGCTTGGTAAAGTGGAGGGTTAATGAGAAAAGGGTAGGTCTTTAATAAAATGGATTGGCACAGTGGCTGCAACAATGGGCACAAATATAGCAAGGATTGTGAGGCTGGCACAGGACCAGGAAGTATTTTGTTCTCTTGTGCACAATGTCGCTATGAGTTGGAGACACCTCAATGGCACCTAACAACAACAACACAAACAAGTGTCTTGGTTATAGGGTACGATAATTTTACGGAGATATAGTCATTGATTTTTCTAATATTCTGTTATACTAATGTGGCATGTTCCTTGTTCTCTGGAGTTATTCTAAGGAGCACTTGAAATAGTGATGAGCAAAATCAGTCTTCTATCAAGTACTCTGTATGGGGTTTAGAGAAAGATGGGGAAGGTAAAAGGTTCATGATTTTATGATAAAAGAAGCTATACTCTCCATCAAACCTTGAGAGAAATTCAATCATGAAAGCAAATGATAATGAGATCTCGTAGCAGAAAATCTGTAAGTTAAAAAGGCAATTAGCCTGTCTGTCTTATTCACCTACAGGGGCAAAAACAATTCAGTTCTTACAGTTAAAATGGATTGCAGTCATATTGGATTTGAAAACCTGACTTTTTAAATATTTATGAATATCTAAACCCTACATAAGCATGGAAAGGAGGGCACATATAATTTAGAAAACTTTCATTCAGCTGAATGACTCCATTGTAGAATTTTTATTTCATTTCAGAGAGAATCGAAACACAGATTGAAATGTAATGTTTATCATCTCTTTTTTTTAAAAAAAAAGAACTTTTAAAATGAAAACACAAAGTAAAAGGTCACCATTATTTTAAAAACCTAATGTCATAGTAATTTCTTAAGAGCTATTCTTTCACTAGAAAATTCCAAATTAGAAAAGCTTTTGGAGAAAAGGTGTTTGTACTATGCACTCTTAAAATCCTGGCTGAAAAATGAATAAGCAATGTTCCAACACAGATCAGAGAGAATGTTTTATTATGTGAACACAGAGTCAACCACTGAGGAAACATGATTTGCTTAATAATGAAAATATTCATATTTGGATAAACATGTTAGTCAATTATAAGACTTTATATGCTAGTATACTTTAAAAACAAATTCAATAGGGTAATACTGATGCAAAACTTACTTATAGGCAAATTATTCAAGTCAGTTTTTTTTTTTGTTATTGTTGTTCTAAGAATCCCCGATCTGATTTTTATTATATGAAATAAATTTATGTTTTGTGGATGATTTTTATACATTTTGTCAAATATCATATTAATAGTTCAATTAGGTTTTATGACAGATGTCATGACACTTTTTCTGTAAAGATCCAGTTATCAATTTTTTTTTAACTTTGCAAACAATATGATCTCTGTTACAAGTACTAAATTCTGCCATTACATGGAAAAAAAAAAAACCGGCATATTGTTGTTAGGTGCTGTCAAGTTGTTTCCAACTCATAGTGACCTTATGTACAATAGAATGAAACAATTCTTAGTCCCATACTAGACTCACAATCCCTGCTATACATGAGCCAATCATTGCAGCCACTGTATCAATCCATCTTGTTAAGGGCCTTCTCCTTTTTCGTTGACCCTCTACTTTACCAGGTATGACATCCTCCAGGGAATGGTCCCTTCTGTCAATATGACCAAAGCTGGTGAGACGAAGTCTAGCCATTCTCATTTCCAAGCTGCATTTCTTCCAGGACAGATTTGAAGAAAGTCATAGATAACATAAACACAAATAAGTGTGTTTCAGTAAAACCCAATCTACAAAAATAAGTGTCAAGTTGGTCCTGCTCAAAGCTACTATTAGTTATTTTGAAAATACATGTATTTGCAAGGAATCTCTGAGTGGCTAAACATATACGGCTCCTCTATTAACCCATAGATTGTTGGTTTGAATTCACCCAGAGGTGTCTTGGAAGAATGGCCTGGTGGTCTGTGTCTGAAATATCACACCCGTCCTGAATCCCATGGAGCACTGTTCTACTCTGAAACTAGTGGTGTCACTATGAGTCAGAACTGACTTGATAGCAACTGGTGGTTTATATAGTTGCGAAATTGCAAAAGAAGGGACATGCATTTTTCAGTCCACCTCCCTAAAGATATTATGAATGTAAAACTCAAGTGTAATAAGGTAGATTTTAAATTTCTGTAGCTCACTAAGAGATATTTTTCCAATCACATGCTTAACTTTTTAATGACTCCTTCTCTTAATTGTAAGTAAGACAAACACCTTGTCTATGGAGTAAGTTTTCATAAAGTGAGGAATGATATTGCTTATTTAAATATGTAATTCACTTTAGATAATGACAAAAAGCTTGTTGGTTATAAATATTGAAAAGGATGATGGAGCCTTGCTACTCAAAATGTAATCCATAGACTAGTAACATTGGCATCACCTAAAAGCTTGGAAGAAATGTAGGCTCTCATACACAACCCTGAATCTATGTGTTAACCAGGTTCCCAGATGATGGCTATATATGTTAAAGTTTCAGAAACACTGTTATAGATAATTTTCCTCTCAATGATAAGTTTAATAAACAATTTATCAAGGTAGATGGTTCAAGGAAAAAAAAAAAAAAAACGACCAGACAGGGTAAATAAAAAGAAAGACAAGTACTCTGAGTGGAAGTTCTGTCTTCTGATGTTGGAGCTCTCAACTTCAAGACTGCAGCAGTAATCAGTACAGGTTTCAACCCAGGCTGCACACTAAATAATGTAGAGAGCTTTAAAATAATGTTTTTTTTTTTTTCCTAAAACAATTAAATAAGATTTCAAAGTTTATCTGAATTTTGAATACAGGCATAAATAGAAGAGAAATTAACAAATTATGAAAAATACATATTGAAAGAAATTAAGGAACTAACCAATTACTATGATCCAAAGCTTATACATTCTAATCTATCTGCTGTAATGATCATCGTATATTTGCTTGAACATTCATAGTGGAAGAAATTCAGAAGACAATTAAACAATTATTCTATTTGTCGTATACTACTCCATCCCTATCCCCACCCCCAAAAAACTGATCATCTCACCTCTGCTTAAATATCTCTAGTGATGGAGAACCCAAGCCCCCTAGAGTCAGGAAAGGGGGGGACCAGGAGTGGCCTCAGGGACCTCAGGAGCAATGGGATATCCAGGTTAAAAGGAGTGGGAGGCAAGGCTAGGGCCCAAGTCTCCTAGAGCCAGGAGAGGGAGGGAACAGGAGCGGCCAGGGACCAGCCAGTGGCAGGTTTCAAGTAAGACTTAGATAAGAGGAGGGTGGAGAGGTTTCCAACAGCAAAGGGAGACAAACCTCTCTGTCAGTTTGTCATCCTGTGAGGTTTGTATGTTGCTATAAGGCTTGAGGCTGTGCCTTTGGTGTTTCAGATGCAAGCAGAATTGTACATGGTACAAAAGTTTAATGCAGCTTACAGACAAGCTTACAGGAAGAAGGAGGAGGCCATTCATTTCTCAAAAACTGGCCAGGGAAAACCTTATGAATACAGAGAAATGCTGTCTGATACATTGCTGGGCATCTTTATGAAAAGCTTGGAAACATTGTCTGACACAGTGCTGGAAGACTAGCCCCTTGGGTTGGAAGGCACTCAAAATAGAACAGGGAAAGAGCTGCCTCATTACAGTAGAACCAAGCTTAATGACATGGATAAAGTAAGTCTTTCAGGACCTCCATGTGCTTATGTGGCACAACTCAAATTGAGGAGAAACACCTGCAAACATCCATTAATAATCAGAAGATGGAATGTAAGAAGTATGAATCTAGGAAAATTGGAAGTTGACAAAAATGAAATGGAACACCTAAATATTGATATTCTGACATTAGTGAGCTGAAATGGACCAGATTTGTCCATTTTGAATCAGCAACCATATGATCTACTATTACGGGAATGACAAACTGAAGAGGAATGATGTGGCATTCATCATCACAAAAGATATTTCAATATCCATCCTGAAGTACAATGCTGTAAGTGATAGGATAATAACCATATGCCTACAAGGGAGGTCAGTTAATATGAGTATTATTTCAATTTATGCATCAATCACCAAAGCAAAAAATGAGGAAATTGAAGATTTTTATCAACTTCTGTGGTCTGAAACTGACTGAACATGCAATAAACATGTGTTGCTTATCATTGGTGATTGGAATACAAAAGTTGGAAACAAAGAAGAATCACGAGGAGTTGGAAAATTTGGCTTTGGTGACAGAAATAACACTGGAGATTGCATGATAGAATTTTGCAAGACCAACGACTTATTCATTGCAGATACCTTTTCTCAACAACATAAACGGCAGCTATACACATGGACTTCACCAGACAGAGTCACTTGAATCAGATTGACTACATCTGTCAATATGCAATCTGGCAATGCAAAAGCTCAATGTTGTTGTTGTTGTTAAGTGCCATCGAGTTGTTTCTGACTCATATCGACCCCATGCACAGCAGAACGAAACACTGCCCAATCCCGCGCCAGCCCCACAATCCCTGCTATACTTGAACCCATCATCTTCAGCCAAAACTTGGCCAGGAGCTGATTGTGGAACACACTATCAACTGCTCATATGCAAGTTCAACGTGAAGTTGAAGACAATTAAAACAAGTCCGTGAGAGCCAAAATATGACCTGGAATATATTCCTCCTGAATTTATAGATCATCTTAAGAATAGATTTGATGCATTGAACACCAATGACTGAAAACCAGAAGAATTGTGGGATGACATCAAGAGCATCATCTATGAAGAAAGTAAGAGGTCATTAAAAAGATGAGAAAGAAAGAAAAGACCAAAATGGATGTCAGAAGAGACTCTGAAACTTGTCTTTGAGTGAAGAGTAGCTAAAGCCAATGGAAGAAATGACAAGATGAAAGAGCTCAACAGAAGATTTCAAAGAGCAGCTCAAGCAGACAAAGCTAATTACTATAATGAAATGTGCAAAGACCTGGAGTTGGAAAACCAAAAGGCAAGAACATTTTCAGCATCTCTCAAGCTGAAAGAACTGAGGAAAAAAAAAATTTAAGCCTTGAGTTGCAATATTGAAAGATTCTAGGGGCAAATTATTGAATGATGCAAGAAGCATCAAAAGAAGAATAAAGGAATACACAGAGTCACTGTACCAAAAATAACTGGTCAATCTTCATCCATTTCAGGAGGTGGCATATGTTCAAGGACCAGTGCTATTGAGGGAAGAGGTTGAAGCTGAGCTGAGGGAATTGAATTGGTGAGGAACAAGGCTCCAGGAATTGACGGAATACTCATTGAGATGTTTCAACATAAGGATGCCCCACTGGAGGTACTCGCTCAGTTATGCGAAGAGATTTGCAAGACAGTTACCTGACCTACTGACTGGAAGAGATTCATATTTGTACCCATTACCAAAAATAGTGATCCCACAGAATATGGAAATTATTGAACAATATCATTAATATTGCATGCAAGCAAATCTTACTGCAGATAATTGAAAAATGGTTGCAGCAGTATATTGACAGAGAACTTCCAGAAGTACAGGCTGGACTCAGAGGAGAATGTGGAATGAAGGATATCATTACTGATGTCATATGGATGTTGGCTCAATGTAAAGAATACCAGAAAGATGTTTACTTGTGTTTTATTGACTATGTAAAAGCATTTGATTGTGTGGATCATAACAAATTGTGGATAACATTGAGGAGAAGGGGAATTCCAGAACACTTAGTTGTACTCATGAAGAACCTGCACATAGACCAGGAGGCTGTCATTCAAACAGAAAAAGGGAACAATGCATGCCTTAAAGTTAAGAAGGGAGTGTGTTAGGGTTGTATCCTTTCATCACACTTATTCAATTTGTATGCTGAGCAAATAATCCAAGAAGCTTGAGTATATGAAGAAGAACATGGCATCTGGACTGGAGGAAGAATCAATAACAACCTGTGATATGTTGATGACACAACTTTTCTAGCTGAAAGTGAGGATGACTTGAAGTGCTTACTGATTAATTTTGAAAAATACAGTCTACTATATGGATTACATTTCAATATAAAGAAAACAAAAATCCTCACAACTGGACCTATAAGCATCATTACGATAAATGGAGAAAAGATTGAAATTGTCAAAGACTTCTCATTGCTTGCTTCTACAATCAACACCAATGGAAGCAGCTGTCAGGACATCAGATGACATACAGCACTGGGCAAATCGCCTGCAAAGGACTTCTTTCAAGTGCTGAAGAGCAAAGCTGTCTCTTTGAGGACTAAGGTGCACCTGACACAAACCATGGTATTTTTGATTGCCTCATATGCATGTGACAGCTGGACAATGAATAAGGAAGACTGAAGAAGAGTTGATACATTTGAAGTTTGGTGATGGCAAAGAATGCTGAAAGTACCGTGGACTGCTAAAAGAACTAACACATCTGTCCTGGACCAAGTGCAGCCAGTATGCTCCTTGGAGGCGAGAGTAGACACACTTCATCTCACATACTTTGGTCATGTTGTCAGAAGGGACCATACCCTGGAGAAGGATGTCATGCTTGGTAAGGTGGAGGGCTGACGAAAGAGGAGAAAGCACTCAACAAGGTGGATTGGCACGGTGGCAGCGGCAATGGCCTCAAGGGTAGCGAGAATTGTCAAGTTGGCTCAAGACTGGGCAGTGTTTTGTTCTGCTGTGCATAGAGTCAGTATAAGTCACATACAACTCAATGAAACCTATCAACAACAACAACAGTGATGGAGAATGGTGTGTCCACACAGACAATGAGTTTGATTTTCTGGACAGTTCTATATATCAAGCAATTGTCCTTTATGTTGTATTTGGAAGTAACATTGTAATAATTTAATAGTAAGTCAGAATGACTTTACTTAAAATATTATACTTGCTTGAGATATGTATAAGCTAATTTTATTTTTGTGACATCCTGAATTTTGGGACATTCATTATTCCTTAAAGCATAAATGTTTTCAGCTATACATTTCAAGTCACAATTTCTATTAAATAAAACTTGTTGACAGTGTGTTTTGTTTACCTCATGCCACTCTGACATCAATGTACCATAAAAGGTATGGCTTTAACAAACAGGAGTTTATTCTCTTACAGTTTGGGAGGCTAGAAGTCTGAGTTCAAAATGCCAGGCTCTAGGGACTGGGTAAAAGCCCCTCAACCTCGGGCTTCAGCTCTGCCTCCTGCTTCCAGTCCACTGAAACTGGAGACTTTTCTTCACTCAGGCAGCTGCTGTACGCTGAGGCTAAAAAACCCAAGGTTGACAGGTAAATAGGGACAATCCTTATACTACCAAACTACACGGCAGGCCTTTGATTCAAAACCAGGAGAAGTCCCAAGATCAACAGGGCAACATGGCAGGCTACTGAACAATGACTCAGCTGCATGCAGGGTTCAAGCATGCCATAAGCTGGAGACCTTCCTCAAAGTTGTTTCTTATAGACTGGAAGCATCCCACTTTCCTAAAGCAGCTACTCAGCTGCTCCAGTAGATTCCACAATCGAGTTAATTACCAATCTCACCACGGGGAATAGCTGCAACCAGCTGCCCATGCACTCAACACCAGGCCCAGCCAAGTTGACACATAAACTTAACTACCACAAAGTGCATTTATTGTGTATCAGACCTTACCTGTGCTAGGCATCAAAGGGAGAAAAATAAGTAGATAAAAATGTCCTCTAAGAAGTCACTCTCTAAACTAACTTCCAGAATATTAATTTTCATAAATATTCATGTTATTCTAAATATCAAGCAAATTTCCATAACTTAAATCCTCTAGGAAAATCCTGATCCAGACATTATTTCTCAATAATGACTCATTTCATTTTCATGTTCTTTGTCATATCACACTAATCCTAGCCACTCAAAATGCTATTCCATCTATTATGACTCTCACCTTTTTGGAAAAGTTTTATTTAGTAGCTGAGATCCCACCACTCATCTATCAATTTTTCGTACTATGGTGGCTTGCATGTTGCTATGAGGCTGGAGGCTGTGTCACCGGTATTTCAAATATCAGTAGGGTTACCTATGATGGACAGGTTTTAACAAACAGACGCAACACTAGAGGAATTCACTCACCTAGCCAAGAAATTTGTAAGACAGCTACATGGCCAAATGAGGGGAAGAGATCCATATTTGTGCCCATTCAAAGACAAGTAATCCAATACAATGTGGAAATTTTTTAACAGAATCATTAACATCACACCCAGGTTAAATTTTTGTTGCAGATAATTAAAAATGGTTGCAGTAGTACATCAACAAGGAATTGTCAGAAATTCAAGGCAGATTCAGAAGAGAAAGTGGAATTATTGCTGATATCAGATGGATTGTGGTTGAAAGCAGACAATGAAAGAAAGATGTTTATTGTATTTTATTGACTACACAAAGGTGTTCAACAAATTATGGATAACATTGTGAAAAAATGGGAATTACAGAAAACTTTATTGTGCTCATACAGAATCTTCATATACATGAAAAGACAGTCTTCAAACAGAACATCGTGGTACTGTTGTTGTTATGTGCTGTCGAGTCAATGGTTTAAAATCAGGACAGGTGGACATCAGAGTTGTATCTTTTCACCATATTTATTCAATCTGAGAGCTGAGCAACTATTCTGACAAGCAGGACTATATGAAGAAGAGCATGGCATCAGGACTGGAGGGGGAGTCATTACCAACCTGCAATACACAGATGGAAAAAAAATTTAAAAAACTAGCAAACCTGGCTGGCAGAAAGCAAAGATCAAAGATTACAGCTTTCAGTGTGGATTAACCCTCAACATCAAGAAGACAAAAATCCTCACTTATGAACCTATCTCACTGTCATTGAGTCATTTCAGACTTACAGCGACCCCATTGAGTTTCTGAGGCTGTAAATCTTTATGGAAGTAGATCATCTCGTCTTCCTTCCATGGAGCAGCTGGTGGGTTTGAGCTTCTGACCTTCTGGTTAGCAGTAAAGTACCTTATCCACTATGCCACCAGAGCTCCTATGAACCAATAAACAACATAATGATAAATAGAGAAAATATTGAAATTGTCAAGGATTTCATTTTACATGGATCTACGATCAATGCCCATGAAAGCAGCAACCAAGAAATTAAACAACTTTTTGCATTGGACAAATCTGTTATAAAAAACCTCTTTAGAGTGTTAAAAAGCAAAGATGTCCTTTGAAGACTAAGGTACACCTGACTCAGGCAATGACATTTCCAATCCCTCATATACATGTAAATGCTGGACAATGAATAAAGATCAAATGAGAGTTGAAGCATTTTAATTATGTCTTTTCAAAGAATCGAAAAAGACTATGGTCTGCCAAATGAATGAACAAATCTTTCTTGCAAGAAGTACTGCTGCTTAGAAGTGAGGACAGTGATACCTCATCTCATGGACTTTGGACATGTTATCAAGAGGGGTCAGTCCCTGGAGAAGGATACCATGATGGTAAAGCAGAGGGTCAGAGAAAGAGGAAGACTTTCAATTAGATGGATTGACGCAGCACCTGGAAAGATGTGCTCTAATATAATAATGTGTGGATGGTGGAGAAGTGGGTGGTATTTCAATCTGTTGAACATAGTGTTGCTATGAGGTAAAACAGACTGAAGAGCACCTAAAAATGTCAATAAAAATATCAAATTCACAACCGAACATACATGATGAATTACCTGAGATTTGCAATTGTTACACAGACCTAAAGGATCAGAGCTGAAGCATGTACGAAAGGAGCTAATCAATTGTAAGGAACTCTGGTGGCATAGTGCCTAAGGCATTTGACTGCTAACTAGATGGCTGGAGGTTCAAATCCACCAGCCACTCCTCAGAAGGAAGATTAAGGTAACTACTTCCATAGTGATACTGCCTGGGAAACCCAAGGAAGGATTGCTGAGTCGGATCTGAGTCGATGGCATTGAGTTGTTTTTTTTTTTTATGTGTGTGTGTGTGTGTAAAGTGATATGCTTTGTTCACTTTTGCCATAATATGAAAATAAATGCACCCCAAAAGTATTATCTTCTGGAATAAGAATTTTAAAAAAGTGGTTGTGGTATTAGGTTTGAATGTAGTAATATTTGACAAAGATAATCTGCTACATCAGTAATTTAGTCTTTTTATTTTAAAGCCCAGCTAGACCTCAGTCATCACTATCAACATGTCCATGGTTTGGAAGGTGCAACAACATCTGTAAACTTGACTTTACTTTCCACCATAGAGGAGGAGGAAGAAGAATAGCTATTTTGCTGTTTAATAGAATGCCTAGAAATAAAATACCTAGAAAGTGACACACACACACACAAACTATCCATGAGTTGTGCTCTTGCTGTTACACCTAAATGGAGGCTTCCATAGGGTTTGAAAGGTAAACCATTACAGTTACCATGATTTTCTCTACTTTGCAGCAGTTAAATGTGCACCCTCATTATTGAAAGCGTGTATTGAGGTCTTTAAATGCAAAAGGCAGTATTTTGTTCTGCCTGAATTCATGTATTCACTTGTGTTCTCCTGTCTCCTAATTTTGAACTTCTATTTTCAAGAAAGCTTTGCCCTGTAACTGCTGAAAACAACATTTAGAGGGAAATAATATCTATTACTTTTGTTTTTATGCAGTGTGACTTGTTGAGAAGGAAATGAATACATTTTCAAATGAAATTTGTATTTGAAAGAGAAGTCGTATACTTCCTTCTCATATTTTGCTCGCTTCTTTCTTTCACATGCTATCTGTTTATGCATTATCTCTTACTCTGTAACATGAACTCAGCATGTTCTATTAAGGCAGACATCCCATTTCTTAGCAATGACATTGGCAACTTGCTGTTGTCTAGCCTAAAACTCCCTCCAAGGGCCTTACCATTCACCATTTATGGTTTTGACTCCTAAAAAGCCAGAAGACAAAGGCTGCACATATTTCACAAATTCAGAGAGGAAGCAAGACCTTTTGCGGTGTGCACCGTTAATAACAGTTCTTGAGTACAAGGAACATATTTCTAGCCCATTTCCATAACTTAGAGACTTCCTTTTTTTCCTCTTTGAAAGGAACACCTAGCTGTGCATCATTATACCATGCAGTGGTTAAGGAGAGAGGAAATGAATGAGAGGAGGGCAGGAAAGAGACTAAGCTCGGGAATTGAAAGACAAGGTTCTGTGCTGTAAGAAGGAAATAAATTGTCACTTTTGCTTTAGGACCACAGTCTTCTAAAGCCCATAGTAATTTTAAGCCTTTATTGACACTGTGTTGACGGCAGAGATGTGAGCTTATGTGTACAGAAATAGATACGCATGTACTTAGGCACAGAGCATATGCCTCCACTGTGAACTTATGCCCACCCAAATCAGGTAACATTTTGATCCTTCTGTATTCACATTCCTTAACTGAAGGACTGATTTATATTCTTGCTTCATAAAGGACTCTTTTGTCATTAAAACAGAACTGAATGGAGAAGGGGCAATGGCATTTAAAATTACATCATAGTAATGTACTAAATCTTAAATGTGTAGACATGCTTTTCTCAAAACTATTTTTATGTGTTTTAAACTTTTTCTTACAAACTCTTATGATAATGACTGTTATTTTATCTATCATCTATCTATCCTACATACAGTTAAAAAAAAAAAAAAAAA
>NW_006922139.1:1600507-1622795 GCF_000298275.1 Orycteropus afer afer
GCAGGCCATTAACTAAAGTCCATTATAAGTCCCAAGGTCGGCAGAGCACAGCAGGCTGCTGAGCAATGACATGGCTACATGCAGGGTCCAAGCATGCCATAGGCTATAGACCATTCCCAAGACTTCTTCTAATATAGAGGAAGCAGACCACATCCCAAAGGCAGCTACTCAGCTGCTTGTCATAGATCCCACCATGGAGTTGATTGCCAGTCTAATCATGGGGAATAATATAATTACCACCAGCTGCTCAGCCACTCAACCAGGCCTAGCCAAGTTGCACACAAACATAACTACCACACTCAGGTAAAAGAAAAAAAAAAGAAAGAAAGAAAGAAAAAAGAAAAAGAAAAATGCAACTCTGGAAGCTATACACATCTTTCTGAAAGTATTGTGAAGGGGAGAGGAACAGAATTTAAATCATAGTCCACAAAGCAAAGTTGTATATGTCACTATTACTAGTCCTGTTATTCCCAAGTACTAGAGAAATAGTTCATTTTTTCTTTTCTCACATTATACCCCTTTAAAAATCCTTTTATTGTTTCCCACATTGTAGCTTCAGCTTTGAGTTTAAAATCTCCATCAAGTAAAACATTACCCAAGTTATTTAACTCCACCCATCTTAAAAAGAAATCCAGTAGCCTAAAATTGATCCTAGCAGTCTTGCACTTACACCTGGTGGTTTAACAAAGTATGTTCTAAGAGGAACAGACCTCCAGATGTCTTAGGAATGGGGAAGTGGGGGTGGTGGACAGCAAAATCATTCTTCTGCTAGGAAAAATAAACTTAAGAGAACTACTTATTTTCCTCCATTTCCTCATTCTTTTCTTCCTACTCCTTTTGCTTCTTCTTTTATTTTTATTATTTAATAAATATTTTGCATTGATCAATTATTTAGGTGGCTTTCTAGCATACCTTTTATTTAACATCTGTAAGAAATCAATGATTTGATACTGGAACTATAAAACAAAACTAGTAAATATTTAATTTAAAAAAGTGGCTGTAAAACAATGAGAAACACATATGGGATTTTCTGTCAAGGCTTACAAAAGGTGCTTTCATTTGTTTTGTGGAGGCTACAAATAATTATGATGATAGAGGAATGTAAGAAAAAGTCTAATCTACAAACAACCCATTAGCAATCAAATTTCCACAATTCTCACTTAAGTAATGTTAAAAAAAAAAAAAATCTAGGCAGATATTAGAGTAATTTGATAGAGGCTGTAATATCTGTACTTTTTTGCTGTTATTAATGCTGACGGATGTCTGTTCATTCTTGTTTATATTTCACGGACTTTGATTTTCAGAGTACATATAGGTTAACAAAATATTTGAACAAGAAGGCAGAAATTACTACAAGCATACCTCATTTTACATGCTTTGTTTTATGAGGTTGCATTTCTTGCAAATAGAAGGTTTGTGACAGCCTCATGCACCGGAAAGGAGCTCAGGTGGCACAGAGTCTAAGGAATTTCACTGCTAACCAGAGGGTTGGTGGTTCGATGATACCAGCTGCTCCACAGAAGGAAGATGGGGCAATCTACTTCCATAAAGATTTACTCTCTTGGAAACCCAGTGGGGTTTGCTATGAGTGATAAGTAACTTGATGGCAGTGAGTTTGGTTTGTGTTGTTTTTATTTTTTCTCTTGGTGATGGCAGAAGTTATGCCACCAGTATTACAAATACCAGCAGCACTATTCGTGGTGGACAGGAGTCAGTGGAGCATCCAGACTAAATAGACTGGGAAGAAGGTTAGGTCAGGTCCACTTCTGCAAATATTAGCCACCGAAAAATCTTATGAATAGTAGTGAAACATTGTCTAACATAGCCGAGAGTGGAATGTAGGAAGTATGAATCTAGTAAAGTTGGAAGTTGTCAAAATGAAATGGGGCACATAAGGATTAATATCCTAAGCATTGTTGCTTAGTGCCATTGAGTCAGCTCCAATTCATAGTGACCCTATGTACAACAGAATGAAACACTGCCTGGTCCTGTGCCAGCCTCACAATCCTTGTTATACCCAAGCCCATTGTTGCAGTCACTGTGTCAGTCCATTTCATTGAGGGCATTTCCCCTTTTTGTTGACCCTTCATTTTACCAAACATGATATCCTTCTCCAGGGAATGGTCTCTTCTGAGAACATGGCCAATGCAGGTGAGACGAACTCTGACCATTCTCACTTCCAAGGAGCATTCAGCTGCACTTCTCCCAGGACAGATATGCTAGTTCTTTTGGCAATCCATGGTAACTTCAGTATTCTTTGTCAACATTACAGTTCAAAAGCATCAACTCCATTCTTCAGTCTTCCTTATTCATTGTCCAGCTTTCATATGCATATAAGTCTATTGAAAATACCATGGCTTGGGTTAGGTGCATCTCTGTCTTCAAATAGACATCTTTGCTGTTCAGCAATTTAGAGAAGTCTTTGCAGCAGGTTTACCCACTGCAATACAGTGTCTGATGTCTTGATTGTTTCTTCCATGAGTGTTCATTGTGGAACCAAATAATATGAAATCTTTGACACCTTCAAACTTTTCTCCATTTATCATGATGCTTCTTATTGGTCCAATAATGAGGATTTTCATATTCTTTACATTGAGATGTAATTCATACTGAAGACTGTAGTTTTTAACATTCATCAGTAAGTCATTTTCACTGTCAGCAAGGAAAGTTGTGTTATCTGCATATTGCAGATTGTTTATGAGTCTTCTTCCAATCCTGTTGCTATACTCTTCTTCATGCAGTCCAGCTTCTCGGATTATTTGCTCAGCATACAGTTTGAATAAGTGTAGTGAAAGGATACAACAGTGACACACTCCCTTCTTGATTTTATGCCATGAACCACCCCTTTGTTCTGTTCAAATGACAGCCTCCTGGTGTATGTACAGGTTCCTTATGAGAACAATTAATTGTTCTGAAATTCCCATTCTTCTCAAAGTTATGTATAATTTGTTATGATTCACACAGTCGAATGTTTTTGCATAGTCAATAAAACACAAGTAAACATCTGTCTGGTATTCTTTGCTTTCAGCCAAGATCTATCTGCCATCAACAATGATATCCCTCGTTCCACATCCTCTCTGTTCTCTGTCAATACACTGCTGCAACCATTTTTGAATTATCTTCATCAAGATTTTACTTGCATGTGATATTAATGATATTGTTCATTAATTTCCACAATCTGTGGAATCACCTTTCTTTGGAATGGGCACACATGTGCATCTCTTCCAGTCAGTTGGCTAGGTAGCTGTCTTCCAAATTACTTGGCATGGATGAAATTAGGAAATTACACAGCATCCATTTGTTGAAACATTTCAATGGCTATTCTGTCAATTCTTGGAGCCTTGTTTTTTGCCAATTCCTTTAGTACAGCTTTGACTTATTCCTTCAATACCATTGATTCTTGATCTTATGCCACATCTGGAAATGGATGAACATCAACCAGTTGTTTTTGGTAAAGTGACTGTGTATTCCTTCCATTAACTTTGAATGTGTCCTGCATTATTCAATATTTTGCCCACAGAATCTTTCAATATTGCAATTCAAGGATTGAATTTTTCTTCAGTTATTTCAGCTTGAGAAATGTTGAGCACATTCTTCCCTTTTGGTTTTATAACCCCAGGTATTTGTACCTTTCATCATAATAAATGACTTTGTACTCTCAAACTATTCTTTGAAATGTTCTGTTCAGCATTTTTATCTCATCATTTCTTCATTTGCTTTAGCTATGCTCCACTCAAGAATAAGTTTCAGAGTTTCTTCTGACATCCATTTTGGTATTTTCTTCTTTCAGGGCTATTTATGAATTACCTTGAAACATTGTCCGGTACAGTGCAAAGATGAGCCTCTTAGGTCAGAAGGCACTCAAAATATGTCTGAGAAAGAGATGCCTCTTAGAGTAGAGCCAGCCTCAATGATGTGGCCTGAGTAAAGCTCTCAGCACCTCCATTTTCTGATGTGGCATGACTCAAAATGAGAAGAAATGGCTGAAAATATCCATTAATAATTGGAACATGGAATGTGTGAAGTATGAGTCTAGGAAAATTTGAAGTTATCAAAAATGAAATGGAATACATTTCATTAATAATTGGAACATGGAATGTATGAAGTATGAATCTAGGAAAATTGGGAGTTGTCAAAAATGAAATGGACTGGTTTTGGCCATTTTGAACCAGACAATCATATGATCTAATATGCCAGGAATGACAAATTGAAGAGGAATGGTGTACCATTTATCATCACAGAGAATGTTTCAAGATCTGTCCTGAAGTACAATGTTGTCAGTAATAAGATAATATACATACACCTACAAGGAAGACAAGTTAATACTACTATTGTTTAAATTATGCACCAACCACCAAAGCCAAAGACGAGGAAATTCAGAGTTTTTTTTTTTTTTTTTTTACCAATTTCTACAGTCTGAAATTGACCAAACATGAAATCAAGATATGGTGATTATTACTGGTGATTGCAATGCAAAAGTTGAGAACAAAGAATAATCATTGTTTGCTGGGACATATAGCCTTGGTGATAGAAATTATGCTGGAGATTGCATGTTAAGAATTTTGCAAGATCAACAACTTATTCATTGCAAATACCTTTTTACAACAACATAAACAGAAGCTATATAGGTAGACTTCACCAGATGGAGTAAGTAGGAATCAGATTGACTATATCTGTGGAAAGAGGCAATAGAGAAACTCAGTATCTTCAATCAAAACAAGGCCAGGAGCTGACTGTGGAACAGGCCATCAACTGCTCATATGCAAGTTCAAGTTGAAGCTGAAGACAACTAAAATAAATCCACGAGAGCCAAAATGTGACCTTGATTACATCCCTCCTGAATATAGACAACATCTAAAGAATAGATTTCATGCATTGAACACCAATGACCAAAATCCATAGGAAGTGTGGGATGACATCAAGAACATCAACCATGAAGAAAGCAAAAGTTCATTAAAAAGACAAGAAATATTTAAAAGATTGAAATGAAAGTCAGAAGAGATGCATATTTAGGAATCAGAAGTAAATTCAAATAATATACACAAGTCAATCAATTTTCAATATTCAAATATTAAAATAAGTAGATCTACAAAGTACATTTTAGAATAACTCCATTTGTTTAGATGTTACATTGAGTAAGGGGACGTGTCCATCACAGGGTTCACAATTCAGTATTCCTGCGTCATCTGTGTCCCTAACTAATTGTATGACTTTAACCCATTTTCCCACTAATCATCTGCAAAATGACAAAGTTAAAATTGCTCATCTGTGTATATTCTTCTTGTTATAACATTACAAGTTTCCATTATTCATTGTTAGGAGTTACCACATCCATAAGGGCCAAGATTCAAGAATACCCCCTCCCAGTAAAAAATAGCTGACATAGACAGGAGTCTAATTCAGTTGAGGAATATTCTAAAGGCAAGGCAAGAAATGGACTCATTATAAACTTGAAGTCTATATATTTGATGAATGTATAAATGATCTGAGATAAATTTGATTGGTTTGTTAAGGTGAAATAATCCGTAAAAACTTTGGTGCCCATTTGCTTCTGGTGAAAAATTATTGTTGTCTAGCTTCCTCTATGATCTAGCTACTGTCAGAAATATAAGAATTTATGGCTCTGCATCCCTGTTTTAGATTCACTGTAGGCCTTGTTCTTTCTGGCTAACAGCACTGCTAATTCCACGAGGGTTTTGGTCAGGAATCTGGGAGATCTCCTAAAATGTGCTGTTATGACCCTGGGTGAACGTTCACTGTATATGACACTGTGGTAATTCATACCATCTTTAGGGATAGAGGATGAACTCAACATGACCCAGTGACCCTGAGATTTAGAGATTTAAGGAGAGATGCATGGAAATTGATACAAATCTATACTTTCAGAACCAAATAAAAATATTTTCTTAGTTATTCCTTGTAATGATGTCTACATAGTAAAATCAACAAAAACTACAACAACTACAATAACAATAACATGGGGTTTGCTGGCACAAAGGTTAAACACTTGGTTACTAACTAAAACATCAGAGGTTTGAACTCACAGCTTTTCTGTGGGGGAAGAGACCTGATTATCTTCTCCCATAAAGACATCAGCCTAGGAAATTTTACGGAGTACTTCTACTCTGTTACACAGGGAGTGCTACAAGTAAGACTGGACTCATTACACACAGCAACATGATTGACATTGAAACAGTAATGCAAGAATTGTGTAATATTGTAGAATACATTCCATGTATTAGACAGGTTCATGGGAAAGATAACAAGTCTAATGTCCATTCTGAAGGAACCCATAATCTTGTTTCTCCTTCATATGGCATCATTATTAAAATGAATCAAAGGAGACTGGTATTCCATGTATTTCTGGATTATTCTATTTAAAGTTGCCATTTTGTTACTACCAACAAATCTGTGATTCAAAGCATGGCCCCTGGTACTGGATCATCATCCGTCATCTGGGAACTTGTTACAAATGTAAGTTTTGGGGCCACCTCCCCAAACTAGAGTCCTGGTGGTGCAACATTAAAAGTGCTCAGTTGCTAACCAAGAGGTCAGCAGTTCAAACCCACCAGTCCTTCCACAGCAGAAAGATGCGGCACTCTGCTTCAGTAGAGATGTATAGCCTTAGAAACACTATGGGACAGTTCGATTCTGTCCTACCCTGTACTATGTAGTCTCTGTGAGTTGAAATGACTTGCAGCAGTGAGTTTGGTTTCATATCCCCAAATTACTGATTTAGAAACCATGGAGGAGGTAGGGAGAAGTTATCTGTGTTTTCACAATTCCTCCAGGTGATTCTGACTCAGGATCAAGCTAGAGAACCCCGATTTACCCCTAAATGTACTGTACAGATAAAGTAATTTTACTAAATATCTACAGAGAACGAGATTTTTTTCTTTACACATCTGGAGACAACCATATACAATGAAATAAAGAAAAAAATCAAGTAAAGAAACAAAAATAAGTTAATAGAAGGATCCCAAAAGGGGGCTTTTGGAAACAATGATGCTTTTACTTCTACTTACAGGAAATTGTGTTTGTAGAAGGACTTCCAACCAGTTTATTCTGGTTCAACCCTTTGCTGAGAATTTGCATTTCCACCCCGGATATACTGAATCACAATCTATATTTTAAAAAGATGTTCTTACAGATCTCCAGATGATTCCTAAGTATACTTAAGTATATAGTAGAATCACCTGGGGAGCTTATTAAAATGTGGATTCTAATTCAGTATATCTGCTGTGCAAATGTAAATTCTCTGTAGGGGCTAGAACCAGCATGAACTGGTTGGAAGCCCTGGTTTACAGTAAGAGATCTATGGCTAAATTGAGACCCCTTTCCCTGTGCTTTCAGACTATGATTTAAGTTGTTTGGTATTTATTCCTCTTAGGTTTTCACAGGCAGTGAGAATGAAGTCAAAGTACCACCAACATCTTCAACACTGTAGATCTAATATACGGAATTCCAGTGTTCCTCTTCCCTCTTTATAGATCATGATTACCAACCCACCAGTTTAAAATTCAAATGCTAGCTGCAGGGATTAAGGGGAAGGCATTTATTAAATCCAAATTCAAATAAATGAAAGGTAGTTACGATCAGAGCTGGAAAAATACAGAGATAAAAGACCATTTGGTATCTTGATTAAAATTAATCAGTAATAATGGAATGTCTTGTGGAAGAAATAACATAAACACATAGCACTAATCCCCCACATTCAAATTATACACAATTTAACTCCATTTCATATTGATTTACTAATTTAGGTTTAGGAGATAATTTTGGAAAGATCAGAACTAGTTACCACATACCAAAGGTAATGCTTCAAGTCTTTGATTTAAAATCTTTAATGTTTTAAGTAATCCATAATTAAAAGTGCATCTACCTTCAATTCTAGAAATCATTTTATAATGCAAAGTTAATTGGCTGTTATTAGCAGGACCAGATTAAGTAGTTTGTTGTGGCCATGATGAGTTTATCTTTTATGCTCATAATTAGGACTCCCACAGCTGACAAGCCCAGAGGGGCTCAAAGCCCACATCTGATCCCTGTTGCCAAGAGCCACTTACACATTCTTATATCATCAACTTTCTGTTCCTGCAGCCACCGAGAGTCACCCCCCCACACACACACTCTCTCTTCTTTACATTTCTAATCTACCATGTGGATTATTAGTGTGTTTCCTGGGAACCTCAGGGGGCTGAAGGCTGTATGCAAGGCTATGTTTGCTTTTCTTGGAAGAATCCTGATTACAATGAGAAGCTGGGACTGGGGAATTAGGAGCTGATGACTGGAATGTCTGT
Organism: Orycteropus afer afer; assembly: GCF_000298275.1. NCBI lineage: Eukaryota > Metazoa > Chordata > Mammalia > Tubulidentata > Orycteropodidae > Orycteropus > Orycteropus afer. The sequence goes on from NW_006922139.1 coordinate 1,608,808, forward strand.
ACCATTTTCCTCGGGCATTCAGAATCCAGGGACTCTTCTGATATGTTGTTCTTTGATAATGTAGTCACACACTATTATTATTATCATTATTTTTATAACTATTATTATTTTAAGTTAATTATTTGTACCTCCATATATTTTACAATTCCTTGGTTTCTTCATTTGACCCTCCTCTGAGAATGGATCAAATTTACTTTTCTCGTTCCATATTCCAGGGAGCAGCTGAGCTGTAGATCTATTAAATACATTTTTAGAAATGACTCATATATACTAGCTAGAAGATTTTCTAAGTTCACTTTGAATCTTATTCAAGCACCTTCGAAAGCTACTCTACATAGTTGTGTTAAGGTTCATCACTTGCTTAGTCTAGGCAATAAACTAACTATATATAGACAGTAGTACTTTTTTCTGAGCAATTAAGCATTTCTAAAAATCTTGATGTCCAGGCCCCACCAGGTTGATCAAATTAGACATTCCTGAAAGGGACTCAGGTATCAGGAAAACTTAAAACTACCTGAGAAATTCCGAAGGCAGTTAAAGTTGATAACTTCTGTAAATTGATTTTACGTTAATTCTTTACATAAAAAGAGGAGAGAGTGTCTTCTTGGATGTGTTTAACATCTATAATATATTTTATCTCTACATGACAATTTTTAGATTGTGATAAAAAATAATATTGTTGTGTGTACTTATTTGGATTGTTGTGGCTATTATGTGTAGTCAAGTTGATTTCAACTCTCAGCCCAAGTCATAGCATATAACTTCCCAATAGGATTTTCTATGCTGCAATGTTCATGGGAGCAGATCACCAGGGCTTTCTCTTGTGGAAGCTGATGGAGTTTAAACCTCCAACCTTTTGGTTGGGAGCCAACCTCATAACTGTTGTAAAATGAAGACTCCTCAATTGGGAGATAAGAAAGAGACATGTCAGCTACTAGTGCTGTGGCTTCAGGAGACTGTGCCACACTCTGCCCATTTTATAGGGGTTGGGTTTTTTCCTCACCTAGAAGCATACCTGGTAGAAGTTCCTCCACACATCAGTGTGACTTTAAGCAAAAGTCTGAATCAATAAAATGAGGGTAATTTTCCCACATACAGCATAGACTTGCTGGCTGGTTTAAAAGACCTGTCTTATAAAGCAATAAGCTTAGAAAAAACTGGAGAAGAATCATAACTCAATAAATATTAGTTATTATTATCACACAAGTCCTAGAAAGACAATACAGACAGGATTTTCTGTTTTGATTCTAGCTACTAAATTCATATTATTTTCAAGTTAAGGTGTCCAGAATATGCTTTAGGATATTTTGCTGTTAAATATAATGTTCTAAATGCTATCTTTCCATATAGTGTTTTTTTGTTCTTATTGTGATATGTTGTATTTTACCATAAATTCTCTTCCACAGAGAATTTACTCTCTGATTTAATTTACTCTCAGAGTAAATAATCCTGCAAAAAATGGAGGTTTCCAAATAGAATTTTGTATCAGAAAAAAAATGAAGACTTTTGACTCACAATTTGTTCATCTTATCTTAATAGTATTTGAGAAAGGAAAGGTGATGCTTCTCCACAGATCCTCAGAAGAGTAATACAAAATATGGTACCAGAGTGCCTTATCTTACAGAAATTCTAAAAAATTCAGATCAGAGATTTAATTATTCATCAGACTACTTCCTTTCCTAAACATGAAATAAAATGTCCCAGTGTCCTCACATTAAATATGATAATCCAGGAGGAAAAAAAAAAAGGTGAAATTATATTAAAAAACCCAAACATACATGAAAACAGAGCTTACTGAGGAACATTTGTGCAGCTAATTAGGCCACAATATGAAAGGACTAAAACATCCTAAAAATGTCTACCTTTGCATTTTTAATTTCATCAAAGGCCAATATTGTCATTCAAGAAGACTCATAGTTGTCGTTTTTATCTTTCAAAACTTTATGAATTATTTGATTAATTTTTAACTTAGTGCTAGACAAAATAAATGATGTGTAGTTAAATTTGAATTATAGATAAACCATGAACAATTATTTAAAATATCTCAATACATATTGCACAGGGAATACTAATAGTTAAAAAAAAATGTTCATTTTAAATTAAAAGTTCACTGATTGGCCTGTCATTTTATTTTCTAAATATGCCAACCGTAACTTAAGCCACAAGAAAACATTTTGTGTTGTTGATGTTAAGAATTTTTTTTTACTAGTTGAAAGGCAGTTCATTTTTAGGATATAATTAAAACAGACTAAAAATTATACCCAATTATACTCATTTTTAAGATAAGAATAGATATACTTTCTAAACTAAAATAAAATAAAAGAAGTACCTTTAATAAGGAGTTGAGGGGGAAGGTATATACTTAAGTGTTCTGATTGGTGGTGTTCTGATTGGTGCTTCATTCATTTGGTTTCATTTGCTTATCAAAGTTATTTTCGATGATTCATGTACATACACTTAATCACCTTATAAACATGTGAAAGTGGGACAATGAATAAGGAAGACCAAAAGAGAGTTGCCAGTTTTGAATTGTGGTGTTGGCAAAAATACTTAAAATACCATGGACTGCCAGAGGAATGGACAAATCGATCCTGGAAGGAATGCAGCCAGAATGCTCCTTGGAAGCAACAAAAGCCAGACTTCATCTTACCTAATTTGGTCATGTTGTCAGAAGGGACCGTTCCCTGGTGAGGAGTATCTTGGTTGGTAAAGTAGAGGGTCAGTGATAAAAGAGAAGACCCTCACCAAGGTGGATTGACGCAGTTGTTACAACGATGGATTCTAGTGCAGCCAGGATTGTGAGGATGGGTCGGCACAGAATTGACTGCACCTACCAACAACTACATGCATACACCGTGCATGCTTCTTTTTACTTACTTGAAACAATTCACTTTTTTTTTTTAATTACTTTGAATTATGCAATGTATATTTAAGGAAAAAAAAAAGTTAATTACTTATATATATATATTTTCTGTCGCGGTGTTGTTGCTATGTGCCCTTGGGTCAGACTCGACTCATAGTGACCCCTCCTTGGGTTTCCAAGGCGGTATCACTACGTAAGTATATTGCCCAACCTTCCTTGTGAGGAGTGGCTGGTGGGTTTGAACCACCAGCCTTCTGGTTAGCAGTCAAGTGCCTTAGGTACTGCACCACCAGAGCTCCCACATATTTTCTAGAATTATTTAATACCACAGAAAAAACATCTGCTTTGCACAAAGTTATTAGGTAAAACAAAATAAGTAGAAGGAAGCTACTTATTCTCATCAAAAGAAAATAAAAATTCCTATGCAGTGTTGTTGTGTCCTTCTCATAGCTACACTATATGACAGAGTGCAACTGCCACACAGGCTGGAGGGGTCAGCAAAAAGTACATGTTAGTAAGTATTAGGTACTGTTTTAGTTGTTAACACTAATTACCAAGGTATAACCTGAAATATTTAGCAAATCCTACCTAGGGTATATTTCCATTCATCAGGGAACCTGATTCTTGACATTATAACTCTTTTTCTGTAGTGTGATTGGAGGTATGCAGAGAAAAAGACATACTAACCATGGTCAAAAGTTGAAAGTCTCTATGGGAAGCATAATAGGCTGTAGAAAAAGGTTAGAAATAATCCTGGAAAGGTAGCATTAATTAGGACTGGTTTCTAGCAGATTCATGGGCGCTAGTCAACTGATTTATATCTATAATTGTCAGAAAAAATCCACCTTATCAAGATATCCATCTGTAAATTTACTTGAAAAATAGCTTTAATAAAGAATTACTCAAATAACTAAAAATGAGTTAAAAAAAAATTGACTTAACCCACCCGAGGATTAAGAACCATAGAATTGTCATGCACTTATTATATACTGTCGTAAGCATAACTTTATTTAATATCTCATCATATCATAGTATATGGGCAATACCTTCTAACTTATTTCTTATGAGATAATTGATTTTAGAACTGTGGATTTTAGACCAATTTTCCTCCTCTGTTTAATTTGTAATATTTTTCTTTCTCTCCTACCCCTCTCCTTGTCTCACACTTTCACTTCTGCACTGTCAGACACTACCGTGTATCAGGGCCCTGAATATTTGTCTTCAGAAAAAAATTAAGCCTTTGCTTATCTACTAAATTCACAGTTTTCTTTAAGTACCAAGTTCTTATGAACAGTACTGTTAAGAAGATTTTGCTTCTCTCCTGTGTGCTATGAAAACTTCCTGATGGTTTTTTAGGTCAGAATTTTTCTTCCTTTCTTCCTTCCTCCCTTCCTTGCCCCTTCCTTCATTCTTTTCTCCCTCCCTCCCTTTCTTTCTTCTTTTCTTCCTGTTTCAGAAAGTCTAGAAACTGGATCTTTCATAAGATCCTGACTGCACCACTGGAATCAGCTTGCTGTCCCTCTGAGATTTGTGTTTTCTCTTTAACCTGAACTTTCTGTGTTCTCTGATCAAAGCTTCTGTGTTCTGGCCCTTTATTCTGAGCCAAAACATAACAATGATGAAAAACAGTCCACTCTTTATGAGTGAAAGTGGAAAAGTTTGATTACTGCAACGAAACATGATCATTAATTCAAAGTTACAAGTTTTAACTATTTAAATAATTATTGCTTACTGCCCTGGTTCTGCTCTGGCCAATGTGTCTCTTTCTTTTACACTTTCTCCTCTTAAGTCTGATCAACCACTGAAACATTAGGAAAAAGAGAAAGAAGCAGCGTTTGTGATATGTCTCAAGCAAGACTGTATACTTTTTAGTTACACAGTAATGTAACCAAAAAAACCAAATTCACTGCCATCAAGTCCTTTCCAACTCATAGTGACCCCTCCTTGGGTTTCTGAGGCAATATCTCTATGGAAGTAGTTTGTCCAATCTTCCTTCAGAGGAGTGGCTGGTCGGTTTGAATCACCAGCCTTCTGGTTAGCAGTCAAATGCCTTAGGTACTATGCCAACAGAGCTCCTGGAGCATGTAAAGTCATTGAAAACATTACATTATAATATTAATAATAGCAATGGATTAATTCAATGAATTGAAATCCTATAAAATTTTGCGTCAAGTTATGCACAGTGTTAGCTCATTTAATCTATGAGATGGCGATACTTCTTTATTTTCATTTTACAGATGTATAGGTATTAAACCACTTGTCTAGAAAGTGGTAAAGCCAACATTTTAACAAAAGCAGTCTGACCCCAGAACCTGAGCTCTTTAAAACAATAATATGCCATTTTCCCATTTCCAGCATTTAAACTGTCTTTATACCTATGTAGCTCCTCAAAGGTATATTCTAAACAATCAACTGGAAAGCAATGCAGTTGCTGTTTTTGAATAAACCAGACAAAGTCTCATTCCTCAGTGTTGTTTTTGTTTTGACAAAACTCAATTGCCCACATCATCATCCATTCTTTCATTCACTAATTCATTCATACATTTAATATAGGTTTACTGTGCACTTAATAAGAAGAGTGTGTTGTTTCTCTTGCCATCTTGAACATTTCAGATTTTATCTTTTATTTTTTCTAGTAAAATTAAATTATACAACTACTGATTGAGTAAACAGTCTCTGTAAGAGTCTCATTGTTTAAAAATACATACCGAGAGCCACCATGGTAGACCTTCAGCTTGGTGCCAGGTGGGGTGCTTGTATTCACTAGTCACCAGATAACCTTTGCCTGGATAGTGTGATCCCTTTGTCTTACTTGTGTTCTGCTTATTTCCACCTGATGATAAGTGTCTTAGAGTGGTAGGGTTACTTTTCAACTTGAGTATCTATAGGAATCATCCACCTAGCTTGCGAAAACACGGATTCCTAGTCTCTGGCCCAAAGATTCTCAATTACTAAGTTTGAAGTAAGAGGTAACAATTACATTTCTGACTAGCCGCCAGCTGATGTTGATGTTGCTAGTCCTGCAACCATACTTAGAAAAATATTGTCTTAAAAACATTGGTTGTTTCAAACTGGAAAGGATATTACAGATCATAAAGCAGAGGTATGAAGTGTTTTGTTATAAGACACACAACTATCCAGTTGAAGTGCAAAATTTCTTAGTAGTTTTATCTTCATCACTCCAGAATCAGTATAAGATCATTCCTTCTAAACAGCTTCTTTGGCATATAAAAACCATTATCAAGCCAGACAGGGTTAGTACAAATTATAACTTTATATAATGCATACATCTAGATTTTATTTGAATTTCTTAAATTTAAAACTATCTATATACTTAGGAACAAGAAGTAGATTTAGGGGACATGCTTCCTTCTCCTTTCTAACATTAAGTTTTCAATATACATTTGAATTAGAGCATCATCAAAAGCTTTAAATAGACTATTACTTTTGATTATCTTGTCTCTTACTTTCATCTTGCATAAAATGACTAAAGCTGATTCTAGCTATTAATTATGTTCCTCTCTGCTAAAACAGGAAAGGCTTCCACCAGGCAAGTTTCTGAGAACCCTACTCTAGATGAAAAACGACTGTACTCCAATATATACAAAGTAACCATGAGGAAATCACTTGCCATACTTAGTTGCTGTCTAGTACATGATTCTATGGTAAAGAAAATGATCCCTCCTTGACAGAAGGTGATTCTGGTGCCATATTTTCTCATTCCATCTCTGTCTAATTCTCCAAAGTACAGTGGACTCATAACTGTACCCTATATCTCTTGAACTTTGACCTCTGATGATACCATTTATGCTTTCAAGATAATTGATAGATTTTTTTTCTGAAGTTATAACTACAACTTTATTCTTGTTAAACTTTTATTTTTTTGAAAGACTATGTAGGGGTTGGAGGAAGCCCCACAGAATGCAACCATTATAATAAGAAATACCAGAGGGTGACAATGCCTTCAAAAGGTTCACGTGTATTACACCCCAGGGAGTTCTACCATGTTTTGAGAAAGCTAATAGGAAGGATTGGGAATGGAAGAAGGAGAACACTTTGAAAGTCTCCACGAGAAAGAAGCTAAATGTCTGCTCAAAATTAAAAAAAAAAAAAAAAAATTCTAATTAAAGAAACAATATATGTCTGATGACAGATAAAAGGAATTTTTAAGAAGGGAACACTGAAATTCCAAAAGAAAAATTACTTTCAAGGAAGGATAATTCTGTCTGGCAGGTAATATTAAAACAGAACAAAACATTGTGATATGATATTATCTTAGGTAAAGTATGTCAACACAAATGTGGTAAGTTATAAAACTATTGAGGGAGAGACAATTTGCCTGCCAGCAAGAAGACAGTTGTTTGGCTGGAGATCATCAGCACTGGATAGGAACAGTGATGGGAACATTATATCATACAGAAAGATCTCATCAAGTGATTCAGTTTTAAAATTTCAGCATCATTTTCTGGAAAGGAAGATGTGAGTATGTCCATAGAAGATACATGTTGTAATTTACATTTCTTCATACATTAAAGAACCATCAGAGGCCTTGTTTTTGTTGTTATGTGCTGTTGAGTCAGCTCCAACTCATAATGACCCTATGTACAGTACAATGAAATGCTGACCAGTCCCACACCATCCTCACAATCCTTGCTGTGTTTGAGCTCCACATTATAGTCACTGTGTCAACCCATTTTCTTGAAGGTCTTCCCCTTTTCTTGTTGACTCTCTACTTTATCAAGCATGATATCCTTCTCCCTTCTGATAACATGACCAAAGTAGGTGAGACGAAGTCTGGCCATTCTTGCTTCTAAGGAGCATTATGACTGCACTTCTTCTAGGACCGATTTGTTCATTCTTGTGGCAGTCCATGGGATTTTCAGTATTCTTTGCCAACACCGTAATTCAAAACTTCTACTCTTCTTTTTCTTCCATATTCATTGTCCAGCTTTTACATGCATATGATGAGATTGAAAATATTATGATTTGGGTCATGTGCACCTTATTCTTCAAAGTGACATCTTTGTTCTTAGCAGTTTACAGAGGCTTTTTGCAGCAGATTTGCCTAGTGCGATGCAACCTTTGATTTCTTGACTGCTGAAGTCATGGTTGTTGATAGTTGATCCAAGTAAAATGACAACCCTGACAACTCTAATCTTTTCTCCATTTATCATGGTATTGCTTACTGGTCCAGTTGTGAGGATTTTTTATTTCTTTATGTTGAGATGTAATCCATATTGAAGTCTGTAGTCTTTGATCTTCATCAGTAAGTGCTTCAAGTCATCTTCACTTTCAGCAAACAAGGATGTATTATCTGTACATCACAAGTTGTTATTGATTCTTCCTCGAATCCTGAAGCTTCTTTCTTCTTCATAGGACCTTATTTGGATCACATGCTCAGTGTATACATTGAATAAGTTTGGTGAAAGTATACAACTCTGACCTTTGTCTAAAGGACAAAGTAGAACTTCCCCATAGAGTTTCCAAGGCTGTAAATCTTTACAGAAGCAAACTGCCTCATCTTTCTCCTGTGGAGTGGTGGTGGGTTCTAAGTGCTAACCTTTTCCTTAGTGGTCAACTGCTTCAACCACTGCACCACCTGAGCAAGTACATAGATACATAGATAAACATTTAGATAGGGAAGTAGATAGATAGATAGAGATAGATAGATATTCCCCCCACAAAGGGTGATTGAGAAGACAAGGTAAAGTATTATAATGTAATATGCAAATACCACGATTGAATGAAAAAATAAAAAAAAAAAAAAAGGAAGAACAATCTTGGCTGAAGCTGAAAGAACTGAAAAAACAAACAATTCAAGCCTCAAATTGCAGTATTGCAGCATTCTATGGGAAAATTATTGAGCAATTCGGGAAACATCAAAAGAAGATGGAAGACATACACAGAGTCACTGTACCAAAAGGACCTACTTGGTACTCAACTACTTTAGGAGGTAGAATATGATCAAGAACCAATGATTTTGACAGAAGAAGTCCAAGTTGCAATGAAGTCATTGAAGAGAAATAAAGCTCCAGGAATGGACAGAATACCAAGTAAGATGTTTCAGTTAATAAATGCAATGCTGGTAGTGCTCAAATATCTGTGCCAAGAGATTTGGAATACAGATCTCTGGCCGACTGACAGAAAGAGATCCATATATGTGCTAATCCCAAATAAAAGCGATCCAAAATAATGCAGAAATCATCAAATATTATCATTAATATCACACGTAAGTAAAATTTTGCTGAAGAAAATTCAAAACATTTGCAATAGCACATTAAGAGGGACCTTGCAGCAATTCAAACCAACTTCAGAAGAAGACATGGAATGAAGGATATTGTTGCTGATTATCAGATGGATCTCAGCTGAAAGCAAATACAAGAAAGATATTGAGCTGTGTTTCATTAACTATGCAAAAATATTCAATTGTGTGGGTCATAACAAAATATAGATAACATTGTAAAGAGTGGGAATTCTGTAACATTTAATTGTGTGCAAGTAGACCCTGTACATAGAACAAGAGACAGTTATAGAAACAGACCAATGGAATATACAGCATGGTTTAAATTCAAAAAAGGTGTTCATCAGGGTTGTATCCTTTCACTATTCTTGTTCAATTCATATGTTCAGCAAATACTCTGAGAAGATGGACCCTATGAAAACATGGCATCAGAATTGAAAGAAGACTCATTAACAACCAGCAATATGCAGATAACACAACCTTGCTCACTGAAAATGAAGAGGACTTGAAACAGTTACTGATGAAGATCAAAGTCTGCAGCCTTCAGTATGGATTATATATCAAAATAAAGCAAACAAAAAATCTTCCCAACTGGGCCAATAAGCAACATCATGATAATCAGAGAAAAGACTGAAATTGTCAAGGATTCTATTCTACTTGGATTCACAATTCATGGCCTTAGAAACAGTAGTCAAGAAATCAAATATCACATTGCATTGTCCAAAGCTGGTGCAAAATACCTCTTTTAAGTGTTCAGAAACAAAGATATCACTTTAAGGACTGAAGTATTCTTGATCTAAGCCATGGTGTATTCAATGTTCTCATATGCATATAAAAGCTGGGTAACAATTAAGGAAAACTGAAGAAGAATTGATGCATTTTAATTATACTTTTTGTGAAGAATATTGAGTATATTACTGATTACAAGAATGAACAAATCCATCTTGGAAGAAGTACAGCCTGAATGGTCCTTGTAAGTGAGCTTCATTCAACTCATGTACTTTGGACATGCATGTTATCATGAGAGACAGTTCCTGGAGAAGCACATCATACTGGTACAGTAGATGGTCAGGGAAAAAGAGGCAGACCCTCAATTAGGTGCTTGACACAGTGGTTGCAATGATGGCCTCAAACATAGCAATGATTGTGAGGATGATGCAGGACTGGGTAGTGTTTCATTCTGTTGTGTATAGGGTTGCTATGAGATAGAACCAACTTGAGGACACCTTACAACAATCCTCCATGAAGATGGTGAATTTATTTCCTCTCCTTTTCAGTGTGAGCTGGACTTAGTTACTGACTTCCAAAAAGAACGGGAAAAAAATCAAAGCTAATAGCAATTTTACAATGAAGAAATGACAGAAACCACCTTACCCCAGTGATAGAGGCTAGCACTACTCATGATAGAACATGTAGCATCAGGTACCTGCTAGGGGGATGCAGCAAGAACAGCATTTGAATTGCGTGATGGATCAATGGTTTAATTTCTTAAAAAAAAAGAAAAAGAAAAGAAAAGAAAATGAAATCCTCTATATAAGAATTGCAATTAAAAGAAAAACTTAAATAGAAATCAAGCAGATCTTGATACAACATTGATGTTGTTGTTGTTGTTGTTAGGTGCCGTTGAGTCGTTTCCAACTCAAAGCGTCCCCATGCACAGCAGAATGAAACACTGCCCGATCCTGTGCCAGCTCCATGATCCCTGCTATACTTGACATCATCACAGCCACTATGTCAATCCATCTCGTTGAAGGCCTCCCCCTCTTTCGTCGACCCTCCACCCTACCAAGCATGACATCCTTCTCCAGAGAATGGTCCCTTCTGAAAACATGACCAAAATAGGTGAGATGAAGTCTGGCCATTCTCGCTTCCAAGGAACATTTTGGGTGCACTTCCTCCAGGACAGATCTTTTAGTTCTTTCAGCAGTCCATGGTACTTTCAGCATTCTTCGCCAGCACCACAACTCAAAAGCATAAACTCTTCTTTGGTCTTACTTATTTATTGTCCAGCTCTCACATGCATACGAGGCAATTGGAAATATCATGGCTTGTATCAGGCGCACCTTAGTCCTCAAGGAGATATCCTTGCTCCTCAGCACTTGATACAGTTCCTTTGCAGTGTACCTTCCCAATGCTCCATGTCATCTAAAGTCCTGACTGCTGCTTCCGTTGGCATCGACTGTAGAACCAAGCAACGTGAATTCTTTGACAACCTTAATCCTCTCCATTTGTTGTGATGCTGCTCATTGGTCCAGTTGTGAAGATTTTTGTTTTCTTTATATTGAGACGTAATCCATACTACAGACTGTATTCTTCAACCTTCATCAGTAAGTGCCTCAAGTCATCCTCACTTTCAGCAAGCAAAGTTGTATCATCTGCGTATCTCAGATTGTTAAATGATTCTTCCTCCAATCCTGATGCCACATTTTTCTTCATATATTCCAGCTTCTCGGATTATTTGCTCAGCATGTAGATTGAATAAGTGTGGGGAAAGGACACAACCCTGACACACTCCCTTCTTGATTTTAAACCATGTAGTGTCCCTTTGTTCCATTTGAATGACAGCCTCCTGATCAAGGTACAGGTTCCTCATGAGTACAATCAAGTGTTTGGGAATTCCCATTCTTCTCAATGTTATCCATAATTTGTCATGATCCACATAATCAAATGCCTTTGCATAGTCAATAAAACACAAGTAAACATCTTTCTGGTATTCTTTGCCTTGAGCTAAGATCCATCTGACAATAGCTATGATATCCCTTGTTCCACGTCCTCTTCTGAATCCAGCTTGCACCTCTGGAAGTTCTCTGTCAATATACTGCTGCAACCATTTTTGAATTATGTTCAGTAGGATTTTACTTGTGTGCGATATTAATGATATTGTTTGATAATTTCCACATTCTGTGGGATCACCTTTCTTTGGAATGGGCACAGATATGGATCTCTTCCAGTCAGTTGGCCAGGTAGCTGTCTTCCCAATCTCTTGGCATAACTGAGTGAGTGCCTACAATGGGGCATCCATTTGTTGAAATATCTTAATGGGTATTCCATCAATTCCCAGAGCCTTGTTCGTCACCAATTCCTTCATTGCAGCTTTGACTTCCTCCTTCAGTACCATGGTTCTAGATCATATGCCACTTCCTGAAATGGATGAAGATCAACCAGTTCTTTTTGATACAGTGACTCAACATTACAACATTAGAAAACGTTAACTATGTTTTTGCATCAGCTCCTCCATGAGGTACAGTGATCATACTAGTAATAAAGCATGAGAAAAGGGATACATGGTAAACATGGTGTGGTAGTTAAGGTTGTGTGTCAACTTGGCTGGGCCTGGTTGAGTGGCTGGGAAGCTGGTGGAAGTTATTCCTCATGATGAGACTGGCAATCTGCTCCATGGTGGAATCTACTGTGAGCAGCTGAGTAGCTGCTTTAGGGATATGGTCTACTTCCCACATATAAGAAGCATCTTTGGGAATAGTCTCCAGCTCATGGCACTCTTGAACCCTGCGTTTAGCCAAGTCATTGTTCAGCAATCTGCCATAGTCTGTCGGCCTTGGGACTTTCAATGGACTTAAATTAATGGCCTGTTATGTGGTTTGGTAACATCAAGACTGTGCCTTTTTAATTGTGAACCTTGGGCTTGTCAGTCTCAGCAGCCAGCAGCTGTCTGTTTGAAGAAAAGCCTCTAGCTTCTGTGTGCTGGGAGCAGGAGGCAGAGCTGAAGCTCAAGGTTGAGGGGCTTTCACACAGCCCCTGGAGCCTGGCACTTGGAACTCAGACTTCTAGCCTCCAAAAATTGTAAGAAAAAACCCTGTTCGTTAAAGCCACCCATTTGTGGTATATATTTCTGTCAGAGTGGCAACTAGGTAACCAAAACACATAGAAAATGAAATATGTAAAAGATTTGCAGTGCTGTAGCAGTTTAAAATACCATTTTGAAATGTTCTTCAAGTTTTTTCACATAACAACAACCTATTAGAAAAACAAATTTAGCAAGAAATATAAACATATATTTAACTGAATTTTACTGAAAAGCAAAAAAAAAAAAAAAAAACATAAAACAACAAGGAATCTCATTCAGTATTAAAGAAATAGGAAATATAACTTAAAAATAAAAATAAGACATTATAAACCCACAATTTCACTTTTAGTCTACTCACAAGACATTTCTTTCATATGGTATTGTTTTTCTTCTTCTTTTTTTTAATGGTTGCTTTTACTCACACCTTCAGAAAAAATAATGCCAAACTTCTACCAGGTGTTTAATAGAATGTTGTTGCTGTTATGTGCCGTTGAGTCGGCCCGACTCATAGTGACTCCTCCTTGGGTTTCCGAGGCAGTATCACTACAGAAGTAGATTGCCCCATCTTCCTTCTGAGAAGTGGCTGGTGGGTTTGAACCGTCAGCCTTCTGGTTAGCAGTCAAGTGCCTTAGGCAGTGAGTTTCCCTTTGTTTAATAGAATAGACAAAGGGAAACTCACTAATTCAATTTATGAAATTTTGTTAACCATATTTCCAAACCTGAAAAAGTACAGAATGAGAAAGAAAATATAAAGCCTAATCTCAGTTAATAGTATAGTTGCAAAAATTCTAAAATATGTATGAACATAAATCCTGAAATATTTTAAAAATAATTATAGATATTGATAAATTAGCAAATTAGCTTTATCTTGTCAATAAATGGAGAGCTTAAAATGAGAAAGGCTATTAATTATTTTCTCTACATTAGCAGAATAAAGATAAAAACATAATAATAAATAGGAAAGCATTTGGTAAATTCTGTTCCCATTTATCATAACAAAAAGTGTTTAGAGCAAACTAAGAGTTTACTTTCTTAACACCTAGTATTCACCTAAAATTTGCAATATACAGCTCTGGTAG
>NW_006922139.1:1623150-1626328 GCF_000298275.1 Orycteropus afer afer
GTGATTATTCTGATATAGAAGAAACCCACTAATTATACCAATGATAGATTTTAGTGGATGGCTCATACAAGTTAGTCCTCCCTCCCTTCTTTCTCTCTTCTTCTCTTTCTCTGTTTCTCTGTCACTCTCTCTCTGATTCTTTTCTGTTACACCTGCACACACACTTCTCAACACACAACCAATAGCATATTTATAATTTAACAATAAATATTTTTTTAAATAAAAATAATTAAAGAAGAAATATAACATTAATTTTCTATTTATTTTTCGATTTATTGAAATGCAAGAAGACCCAAAACAAATATTTTGTGACAGAAGACACAAAAGAAACGTTTTGCTCATGTATGGAAATATATTATTTCTACTCAGTCAGTAATATGTTACTTGTACCCAATAAAAAAATAAAAATGTACTAAAAAAAATTACCAATTGAATGAAGTATGGAAAGAAGATGAGCAATTTCATTTCAGCTGTCAAGACTGATAATGAATCTATACTGACTAAAAAGAGTTGTGTTGAGCACAAATAGACAAATGGACTAAGTGAATAAAACTGAGAAACAGAACTACATGCACAGAAATTTAGGGTATGAACAATGACACTTGAAGTTAGTGAAGAATACATTTGAATCTTTAATGAACATTTCCCTCCCTCCTTCCCTTTCTCCTTTTCTCCCTTCCTGACACCCATCTTTTAGAAACCCTTGCCATATGAACTCAAAAATCCAAGTCAGGCTGGTTAATCTTTTGACATGTATGACAGACACCACATGAAAATCACGACTGCAACTTCCTTGCTTTCACTGATGAAAATTGCTCTATAATGAGCTCACTCTTTTTTTTCTCTTTAGTTTCTTCTCTTTCTGCACTCTGCAGAGCAAGATCATATAGTCTGCCATGACCCAAAGAGACTTTAAAATATGAAAGTATTAATTTTAACTTGCTGAATGATCTCTCACAGCTGGCGATGGAAACTGTATGGTTAATACAAACTGCTCAGTGGCGTCCCCATCAAGTGGTGCCCAGGGCACGTGCCCTATCTGCCTTGCCTTACATACCTTAGATGCTCCTTTGCCTTATCTTCTACCTCTTTATCACTGTACTTGCAATTCCTTTAAACACTATTATCCTCACTATTTATTTATTCATTTGTTTGTTTTTATGTATTTAAGTATCATTTATCCTTTCAGCTGTATCTTAAGGCCCCATTGATGTCTTAAGACTTACTCCATAGCAATCTATATACAAATGTTTCTTCTCTCATTATTTTATTTTATATTTTAACATTTGTAATCTGTTCGGTACAACAAATTGCCTTATTGTTTTTCTGTTATTTATTATTTTGCTTCGTGTATTGTCTCCTCACAAAGATTGAAAGGTTTTGGTGGCAGGAAACAGGCTTACGATTCTTTGTAAGAATACTGTACCAGATGCAGTAGCTCTTAACAGACATTATTTTTTTAAAATTGAGCTTGTGTTTCCCATTGAAGTAGACATCTGTAATTGCTGAAGACCACTTATGTCCCTGATTTATGAGAATACATGTTTCTTTTCAATTAGCATTTCCCCAAACAATAAATAGAAGATCCTAGAAGCTTAGATTTTAATGCAGGCATCTAGTAACTGATATGACAATAAAGCTTATTTATTTTCCACTCAAGTATGATAGCTGAGAAATCTCCTAGGAAAATAAATAACCAATTCTAAGAACAAATATCTGCAAGATGAACAATTCACATTTCCATTGATTTAAATATGAGTTTACATAACTGCTCAAGGAGTAGTCTGTTTGGGGAACAAGACCTTCCTGAGTTAAACTAATCTATTGCACTACTGACTAAAGTTCCTATTCACGCTCCAAAGAAGCAGAAAAGGAGTTTCAGAAAGATTTTAGAACAAGGCATCTTCTAAATTATTTCCTCTCACTTTTCACAGAAAGAACATAATTCTCTGGCATATATTGTAGTGTTTGTGTTTGTGTGTGTGTGTGTGATAATCAATGTAGGATTTCGAGCTTTCCAGTTGGTTCCTAAAGTCTGTTCTTTAAAATTGACTGTTCAAGAGTTTTCAAATCCAGTATCAGACCCTGGAAGTTACCTTAGGTTGAAATTATCTACATAATGTGTTCCCCCACACACACTCTCTGTGATCCACTAAGCTCAGTTTGACCTTAATGGAGATTTGGAGCTTGCTTCTATTCTGTGGCATTCAAACCTAGTCCAGACAAAAGTTCCAGAGAAATAAGATCATCATTGTTTTTCTTGAATATTGGACTTTGGTTACCAGACATTATAGGAGAATGAATTAAAGGATACTTTGCTTTGAATTTGTTTTAAAATTCCTGAGATAATTGTAGATTCATAATAAAAGTAATAAAATGTGAAATTTGACTCTTTTTCATTCTCATAGAAACCCAACATATCCATTACCAGTTGTTACTAAGCAGAGCTACACACTTCTTTGGTGGTGTCTTTCAACAAGAGATTTCACGGGATAGAGAAACATGTCACCACAAAGAGAAAAGAAAACTAAGTATGTTTCAAATAACGATGGCAAGAAATTGCAGGTCACCATTTGATAAACACAATGTCTTTTTGCCTTATGTTGTTGTTAGATTGTTAGGTGCCATTGAGTCGGTTTTGACTCATAGAGATTCTATACACAACAGAATGAGACACTACCCAGTCCTGCACAATTCTCCCAATCTTTCCTATTCTTGAGCCCATCATTGCGGCCACTGTGTCAATCCATCTTGCTGAAGGTCTTCCCCTTTATTGCTGGTGCTATACTTTAAAAAGCATGATATCCTTCTCCAGGGATTGGCCTCTTGTGACAACATGACCAAAGTACATGAGACAAAGTCTAAACGTTCTCATTTCTAAGGAGCATTCCAGCTATACTTCTTCTAAGAAGTACATGTAGATGATAGCTATTCTGTCAAAACATTATTATTTTTTTTAATTGGAAAAGCATCAGAAACCATTGTTTTTAAAACTCAGTGACATTAATGAAGATTTCTAATAATATAAATAAATAAATTTGCAAAATCGGGTCAAAGATATGTTAAAGAATAAAATTATTTAACTGAAGACTACTAACTTTGTGTTCTGTGTTTTCATTTATGTAATTAATTTTGTCTTATCATATGTATTCCAATAAACTTCTGCAATATTTTTTTT
>NW_006922139.1:1627167-1629573 GCF_000298275.1 Orycteropus afer afer
AATGCTCCTTTGAAACAAGAAAGGCCAGACTTTGTCTTACTTTCTTTGGTCATATTTTCAGAAGGGTACAACCCCTGGAGAAGGATATCATATTTGGGAAAAACGAGGGTCAATGAAAAAGGGGAAGACCCTCAATAAGAATCGACACAGTGGCTGAAATGATAGGTTCAACCATTCCAGGGATTGTGAGGACGGCACAGGACTAGGCAGTGTTTCATTCTATTGTACATGTGTTCACTAGGAGTTAGAGATGACTTGGTGGCACCTAACAAGAACAGCAATAACTCTTTTCATTTGCTCAAACATTTCATGCTATCCAATGTTTTTTTTTTTTCTTATTTAGAACTTAATCCAGAGGCTATAATTTCTTGATTCAATTTGAATGGTGATTCTCTTGTTGTTGTTGTTGTTAGGTGCCATTTCGTTGGTTCTGACTCATAGTGGTCTTATGTACAAAAGAACCAGGCCCTGCTGGGTCCTGTGCCATCCTCACAATCCTTGCTATACTTGAGTCCATCATTTCAGTCACTGTGACAATCTGTCTCATCGAGGACCTTCCCCTTTATCTCTGACCTTCCACTTTACCAAGCATGATACAAGGATATGAGGGAATTCTCCAGGGAATTGTTCTGAGAACGTGATCCAAGCAGGTAAGATGAAGTCTGTCCATGATTGCTTCCAGGAGCTTTCTTCTTCAGACAGATTCGTTTGTCTTCTGGCATTCCATGATACTTCCAATATTTTTCACTTACACCTCAATTCAAAAGCATCAATTCTTCTTTGGTCTTCTTTTTCATTATCCAGATATGCATATGAGGTGATTGAAAATTCCATGGCTTGGGTTAGGCCCTCCTTAATCTTTAAAGTGATATCTTTGTTCTTCAATACATTATTTACTTATTTATTTTTAATTGTGATTTGGGTGAAAGTTTACAGAGTAAATTCACTTTCCATATAGCAGCTCACATGCACTTTGTCTCATGATATTGACTAAAATTTACCACAATGCAACAGCTCCTCTGCCACTTACTCCCCATAGTTATCTCTTCCCTGTGTCCTTCCCTCCACACACTCATGTCTCCTTGTGCATACACAGCTGTTCCATTCTCCCATGATTGTTCTCTCAAAGGAGTGTATCTACTTAATGTAAATGTTCACCTCATATGCCTGTCTTTTGTTTGGCTGGAAGCCACAAGTGTGGGTTCAATTTCAGACCTGAAGGGCAGCCAGGGACTATATAGACTCAGATGTTTCACCAGGTCCTATCAGACCAGCAAATCTGGTCCCTTTTCTTTTCTTTTTTTTTTTTTTTTCCCCAAATAATTTTTGAGTTTTGTTTCACATTGTTCTCCCACTCTATCCTGGATCTCCTACATAGATCCCCTCAGAATGGTTGACAGTGGTTCTGGGCACCATCTAGTTCTTCTGGCTTCATACTTGTATAGGCTGAGGATCACATGGTTTACCAGTTGCTTGGACTAATTGTTTCCATGTGTCTTTGGTTTTCTTCATTCTTCTTTGTGCTGGATAATGAGAGACCCATCATCATATCTAGATGGTCTCTTGCAAGCTTTTAAGATCCCAGTTACTACTTGCCAAAGTAAGAAGTAGAACAATATTTTTGTGTAGTATGTTATGCTAATTGATCTTGATGTCCCCCTGAGATTATAGTCTTGAACCCACAGGTCCAGCTACTCACTCCCTCTAGGTAGCTGGTTGTTGCCAAAAAGTGACTGCAACATTGTTCCATGTCAGCTCTACTATATACCTGGGAATTCTTATAGAACATATACGTATACTTGTAGAAACATTGTCTGCCAACCTTATCCATGGTCTTGGGCACACTCTCACCTGCATAGACATACTTAATAGTTCAGTCTGTCTACCTATTTATCCACCCATATATTCATGTTTGCCTTCACTGACAGCACAGTAATATATGTGCAAAAGGGTCATCTTTGTTGTCTGTACATCCTGTGCTCCTCTCTATATCTTCCTCTTCTTCAATGTCACTGTGTTGATCACTCATATTCAGTACATTGCCCTTCTTTTTACTCAAGTCAATACTTTTCTCTACCTATCTAATAGTATTACCTCCCCTCTCCTCCCACCCCTCATAACCAACAAAGAAAAGTTCCTTCCATATATAAACCTTTCCTTGACTTTTTACAATAATGGACTAATACAATGTTTGTCCTTCTATGATTGACTTATTTCACTCAACATGCTCTCTTCCAAGTTCATCCTTGTTATGGGGTGTTTTGCAGATTCTATGTTATTCTTCAGAGTTGCTTAGTATTCCATTGTGTGTATGTACTGTAGTTTGGTTACCCATTCTTCTGTCGACAGGCACCTACATTGTTTCCTTCTTTTGGCTATTGTAAACAGTGCTGAATTGAACATGGG
>NW_006922139.1:1630866-1632374 GCF_000298275.1 Orycteropus afer afer
ATTTTATTTTTTTGGTAGCTATTGTAAATGGTATTGATTTCCTTATTTATTTTTCAGCAATCTCTTTGCTGGTGTAGAGGAATCTAACTGATTTTTGGATCATGATCTTTTATCTTGTCACAATGCTAAATTTCTCAATTAGTTCCAGTAGATTATTGACTGACTCTCTTGGGTTTTTTAGGCATAGTATCATTTCATCAGCAAATAGGGATAGTTTAACTTCTTCCTTAGCAATTTGGGTGGCTTTGATTTCTCTTTCTTGCATTTTGGCTGTGGCTAGGACTTTCAGTACAATGTTGAACAGAAATGGTGCTAGAGGGCATTCTTCTCTGGTTCCTGTTCTCAAAGGGAATCCTTTCAGTCTCTCTCCATTGAGAATAATGTTGGCTGTTGGTTTTTCATAGATGTCCTTTATTATGGTGAAAAACGTCCTTTCTATTCCTATTTTACTGAGAGTTCTGATCAGGAATGGGTGTTGGATTTTATCAAATGCCTTTTCTGCATCAATTGATATGATTATGTGGTTCTTTTTCTTTGTTTTCTTTATGTGGAGGATGCTGTTGATTGTTTTTGTAATGTTGAACCATCCTTGCATACCTGATATGAACCTCACTTGGTCATAAATAATTATTTTCTTCATATGTTGCTTTGTCTATTGGCTAGGATTTTGTTGAAGATTTTTGAATCTATATTCATGGGGATATTATTCCTTTTGAGTGATGTCTTCACCTGGTTTTGGTATCAAGGTTATGCTTGAATGATAAACTGAATTTGGGTGGATTCCATTGTTTTTATGTTTTGGAATTGTTTGAGTAGGATTGGTGTCAGTTCTTTTCTGAATATTTGGTAGAATTTTCCAGTGAAACTGTCTGGGCCTGGAATTTTTTTTGTTGGTAATATTTTGATGACCTGTTCAATTTTTTCTTTTGTTATGGATCTATTCAACTTTTCCACCTCAGTCTGTGTTAGTTTAGGTAAGTGATGTGTTTCTAGAATTCTGTTCATTTCTTCTAGATTTTCAAATTTGTTGGAGTATAGTTCTTCATAGTATATTAATATTATACTTTTTATTTCAGTTGGTTCTGTTGTGATGTCGCCCATTTCATTTCTTATTTGTATTATTTGTGTTCTCTCCCTCTTTTCCTTTTTTAAATATCCCAGTGGTTTGTTAATATTATTAATCTTTTCCAAAAAACAACTTCTAGTTTTGTGGATCTTTTTCTATTGCTTTGCTATTTTCTGTTTCACTGATTTCTGCTCAAATCTTTATTATTTGCTTTCTTCTGGTGACTGTAGGCTTATTTATTTATTTATTTATTTATTTTATGCTGCTCTTTTTCTAATTGTTGGAAATGTTGGTTTAAAATTTTGATTTTGGCTCTTTCTTCCTTTTTGATGTGTGCATTTATTGCCACAAATTGGCCTCTGATCACTGTTTTTGCTGTGTCCCAAAGATTTTGGAATGTTGTGTTTTCACTCTCATTTGATTCAAGGAATTTTTGAATTTC
>NW_006922139.1:1633824-1635261 GCF_000298275.1 Orycteropus afer afer
AATCTTGTAAGCTTATTTTACTTTGGATACTTCCATGAGTGTGCTGATTTTGGGGTTATGTCATCTTGTGAATTAAGGGTAGGTTGTTGTTTGTTATTATTGGTTCTCTGTTCAAAGGATTCCCTTTAGCATCTCTTGTAAGACTGGTCTGGTTTTAACAAATTCCCTTAATTTCTGCTTATCTGGAAATCTCCTTAGTTCACCATCATATTTGAGGGATAATTTTGCCAAGTATTTAATACTTGGTTGGAATATTTTTCTCTTTCAGGGTTTTACACATACCATCCCATTTCCTTCTTGCCTGCATGGTTTTGGCTGAGAAATCAGAGATTAGTCTCGTTGGTTGTCCTTTGTAAGTATCTTTTAATTTTTCCCATGTCACTTTCAGCATTCTTTCTTTGTCTTTGGTTTTGATGAATTTGATGATGATATGTCTTGGTGATTGGCTTTTGGGGTCTATCCTGTTTGGTATTCATTGGACTTCCTGAATGGGCATTATTTGGTTACCTACTGCCACTCTGACAAGAATATACCACAAATGGGATGGACTTAACAAACAGGAGTTTATTCTTACAATTTGAAGGCTTTAAGTCCAAGTTCAAACTGCTAGGCTCTAAGGACTGTGTGAAAGCCCCTTGACCTTGGGCTTCAGCTCTGCCTGTTGCTGCCAGCCCACTGAAGCCAGAGGCATCTCTTCACTCAGGCTACTGAAGCTAACAAATCCAAGGTTGAGCAATAAAATGGAACAATACTGATGTTATCAAACAGCATGACAAGTCATTGATTCAAGTCCATTGTAAGTCCCAAGGTTGGCAGAGCATGGCAGGTTGCTGAACAATGGCACAGCTATATGCCAGGTTGAAGCATGCCATAAGCTAGAGACCATTCCCAAAGCTGTTTCTTATATATGGGAAGCAGATCACATACCCAAAGCAGCTATTCAGATTCTCACAGTAGATTCCACCATAGCACTGATTACCAGTCTCATCATGGGGAATACTACATCCAGCTGTCCAGCCACCAACCAGTCTCAGCCAAGTTGACATGTAAACTTAACTGCTACAGATATAGTCTCATCTTTCATCATATCAGGGAAGTTCTCTTCCAATAAATCCTGGAGTATTTCCTAAGTGCTTTTATTTTTCTCTTCCTGTTCTGGAATTCTGATTACATATAGTTTATTCCTTTTGATGGTATCCCACATGAACCTTAGCCTTCCTTCATTTTAGTGACTTTTTTCTGATTAATCCCTTTCCAAAGAAGTATTCTGGTATTTGTCTTCAATCTCATGAATTCTGCCTTCCATTGATTCAATTTTATTCCTTTGCCCTTTTAATGTGTTATCTATTTCTGAGAATTTAGTATTAATCTTCTGGATTTCTCTCTGTATAGTTTGCATCATTTCTAATTTTTCATTGATTTTGTCTTTTTTTTTTT
>NW_006922139.1:1636121-1647913 GCF_000298275.1 Orycteropus afer afer
AAAAAATAATCTGGGCAGGGCCGGGCAAGGCACCCAGGCTCTGTCTGAGCACACAGACTGGGAAGAAATTCCAGCTGGCCCAGAAGGTGGGTGGGAGTGAGGGATAGCAGTGCCTCCTTTCACCAAGAGGATGTGGGGTATGAGAGTAACAAGGTGAATATTGCACCTTTACAGTTATAGTCTCATCTTTCATCACATCAGGGAAGTTGTTTGTGTCCTGAATGTCCTTGTGGTTCCTGGCAAGTGAAGCCTATTCTTAAATCCTGGAATCTGGGAGAATGCTGTCTGTCATTTTAAATATTCAAAATTCTCGAACTGCTTGTAAACATTCAAAATGGCTGTGTCCTCCAGACTGGCAAAAGTCCACAGCTTAGCCTGCCTTCCTCTCTGCTTGCTTCCACTTTTATTCACCAGCCACCAGTGTAGTCCTCCATTCAGTCCCTGGCTAGCAGAGCCAATTATTCAGTTAATTCTTAGGTCTTAACACCACTTGGGATGACCCTAGCTGCCTATGCCCTCAGTATCACTGACAGACCAGAGCTCTGTATGTCTCCTTTTACAGTGTTTTCATGCAGGTTCTCCTACTAGTTGTTTAGTCCACTTCTATATCCTTCCCTTCAAAGCTCAGGGCTCCAGGATTATTTTCTGTATCTGTGTTAATTGTTCCTCTTTTCTTTATTGAAGAGGGTCTGTGCAGTCCTTATGCCTATTCCTCCATGCTAATTGAACTTTGTTCTTCAATATTTTAGAGGTCTTTTGCAGCAAATTTGCCCAGTGCAATATGATGTCTGATTTCTTGACTGGTGCTTCCATGGGTATGGATTGTGGATCCAAGTAAAATGAAATCTTTGACAACTTCAATCTTTTCTAGATTTATTGTGATGCTGCTTATTGGTCTAGTTGTGAGGATTTTTGTTTTCTTTATGTTGCGGTGTAATCCATACTGCAGAGTGTAGTCTTTAATCTTCATCAGTAAGTGCTTCAAGTCATCTTCCCTGTCAGCAGGCAATGTTGTTTCATTTGCATATCACAGGTTATTAATGAGTCTTCCTCCAGTCCTAAAGTAAGGTTCTTCTTCATATAGTCCAGCTTCTCAGATTATTTGTTCAGCATACAGATTATGGTGAAATAACACAACCCTGACTCACACCTTTCCCAATTTTAAGCCACAAAATATTCTAGACCTTTGGAAATACTAATTTTAGGACTTCTCTTACATGTTATCCTAATTGGATTTTCTTTTTATTATACCCCTATATTTTTTTTTTTTTTTTTTCTGCATAAGGCCATGTTTGGGGGATGAATATTTTCATCTTTTTTTATATCACAAACATTTTTCAACTCAATTACATATTGCCACAGAGTTAATCATCCAAAAAGTGAGTGCCTTTAAACAAAAATTTATTATTTTCTTTTATGGTTCTGGGGTTGACTTGACTTGGGGTCATACATGAGGTGTTGACAGATTTCCACTGGAGAAATTCATACAAAAGATTGACCAGGCCAAATGTTCATGATGGCTCACTCACATGAATTGTAGTCAATTATTTTTATCAATTGGGGTGTTGGCCAGGCCTGATAACTTGAGTGTATACACGTTTTCTCCACACATGCCCTGAACATTTCCTTGCATGGTACCCAATTTGGGGAAGAAGTGTCCTGAGACAGAACCTAGAAAGCTTAGATTGTGACCTAATCTTTTAAAAAGTCACACAGTGTAATTTTTGCAACTTTCATTTTTTACAAGGTCAATTCACAGCCAAGAGAGGATAGATTAAATAAGGCTATGACCACAGGGAAGTATAATTCATTGGAGAATCATCTTTGTAGGATAGCTACTGCATTTGATATTCTGAAATTTGTAAATGATCTATATTGGTGAGTGTTTGTGCATATATGTGTGGGCATACATTTCATTCACTGTGTTGGGTACTTAAATAGCTTTCATTTCATAATTATTTTCTTTTTTTTAATAAATCGATATTAGTTGGGTACTGGGACTACTGAATTATTCTTTAATTGTCTTTTATGTTTCTCTTCATGCTTTTATTTTTCCTTTAACTTGCCTGGAAATTTTCAAAATTATATTGCAACACCACAATTCAATTTTTGTTTATTTTTGCTATCTTCTAAAAAAAATCCATAACTTATTTCTTGTATACTGGTAGTTTAATGTAGTATTGTCTATTTTTTTTAACTGAGTGCCTTATATTCTGGTTAGCCTATGAGGATATTAATTATAATTTTATTGAATTTGTATGTTTTTTTCTGTATTTTGTTTATTCCAGATTACCTTTCTCCATTTACTTAATTTCTTTTTTCACATTGGAGACATCCCTCAAATGTTGTGATATGTAGTATTCATTTATATTGAGGTGCAGTAACAATAGACTGGGGACTAAGTGGATGTGAACAAATTCATACAATAGAGTTAGGTGGACTATTGGGATAATGAGCAGTGTTTTTAATTGGTAGTCAGAACAAAAGGCATTATCTATAGTTAGCTATTTCTCTGTTTTTGGTTTCTTTGTCTAATTTTTTAATTGTCAAATAAACAATCTGCAATCTTCTGGGCTATTTGTTCTAGATGCAGAGTGGAGGAAGGGGCTGTTGATTCTTCCTATCAAGTTAGTAATTTTCACGTAGGTCCAACATTTTTGGATCTATCCCCTCACTTAGCGGTGTTAGCGTTCTGAGCACCAAGTTTGGCTCTCCTTACCTCTGTGAAAAGAAAGAAGTCTGTGATTTCTCACACATACTGTTATCATTTGTCCCCGTTGGGAGATGGGAGGAAAGAATGAAGAGAGGCTTTTCACTTTTAAATTTATACTTAAATTGTTTCTCCCAAAATATCATGCAATATTTTAACAATTTTTAAACTATTTAGCAATAATTAGCTATGTTTGATATAGAAACAATTTGGAACTAGGGAAAAAAAAAAAAGAAAAACAGTTTTCCTCAAAGTACAAAAAGAAATTCACAGGAGTGATTTTTTTTTTTTTTTTTTTTTAATCTACACTGTTACACTGTACACCTGTAATTTTCTCTCTTCAAAGTTTGTGCCTTGGAATTCCTTGGGTTGTACTTAAAGGGATGATTGCATACAAACTCGCACATGGCTTATTTCAGGAATTAATGGATACAATTTTATTCTCTTAGCCACAGCAGTAAGATGACATATTAGTCCTTAAAGTTATTAGATAAAGGGAAAAAAAAGTTCAATACTTAATACTGAAAGTCTCCATTTTTGACACAAGAGTGTTTAGTGCTCTCTTTCTGTCTCTCTGTCTCTCTCTCTCTCTGTTTGTCCACAAGGCTGACAATCTCTGTGCATTTCTGTGCACTATAAGGATGCTAATCCTCACTGAAGAGATATTTGCAAGACTGAGTGGTGCTTTGAATTTTGATCCACATACTTAAATTCCATGGAAGCCAGGAGGTTTCAGCAAAACTACACTGAAGGAGAAAAAAAAAAAAAAAGACTAATTATCTTATTTTAAAAAACTTCAGTCATTACAAATCTTGTTCTTTGAATGAAATGAAAATAAGGCAAAGACTAACCACTTGAATGTGTGTGTGTGTGCGCTTGTGTATAAGGGCAAAGGGTATAATCCAAGGCATACCCTTGTCCAAAATACAAAATTATGTTTTTCATAACATATATGAAGAATGAAACATTCAGAGAGTGATTTTTATACCTTTAAAGTTAAAGAAATACATTAAACTACCCCCCTTAAAATCTAGTTAACTGTTAATTAAAGTTAATTTAAGGAAAATTTTTGAAAATGTTGTGGAACTGGTTAAAAGAAATTATTTTTTAAAAATTCTATCCATCATAGAGATAAAGGCTATCAAGTGTATATTCTATAAATTTGTGTTTAGATGGGTAAATTGGAAATAATTTCTATAAAATAACAAGACAATGCTGTATATAAGCTCTAATTCCCAGGCTTCCTAGAAAAAGGTTTGGTAGCTCATAATACAGCTTTAAAGGAGCTCTGGTAGCACAGTGCCTAAGGCATCTGACTGCTAACCAGAAGGGTGATGGTTCAAACCCACCAGCCAGTCCACAGAAGATTAACCAGTTACTGCCTCAGAAAATGCAATGAGCCAGAATCGACTGGATGGCAGTTTGGTTTTTTGGTTTAATACAGCTTTAGATTAGTCTAATACAAATATGTCTTCCATATGTTAAAAGAAAAAGACATATGCATCCATGCTGTATATATAAACAAATGAGATCATGTTTCATATATTATTCTACAAAGCTATTTTTATCTTTATCAAAATATTACTATTGTAAAATAATTCAAATAATGAATACAAACTAGTAGTCTGATAGTTCACCTTTGTCTCTCATCCCTTAATCCTTCCCTAAACACTAAACCTCATCAATGTTAAGCAGTATCAAGTATTTGGTATTTATACTATAATTTTTGTTTTGTTTTGTTTGTTGTGTGTGTGTGCACATGTGTTTTTCTGTGTGTAAGTCTATGTGTAAACATACTAATTCAAATGAATATTTTTGCAAATAAGAAACAATTGTACAGATGATTCTTAAACCTGCTTTAAAAAAATTACACTCCATTTCAATTAAAGCTTTACCTCATTCTTTACAATAGTTGGATTATATCACATATGATGGATAAAATAGAAAAAAAACACAATTAATTTCTCACTAAACCTTTGCTGCCTTTCATTTGTTATAGATGACTTTGTAGCCAACTTTATATCCCATCTCTTTGTGCACTCCTTTGAATATTTTTATAAGTTAAATCCCTAGAAAGAAAATCGCTAGGAGACAGGATAGCCCAATTTTAAAGTTTGATACAAAAGACTAAAATAATCACATCTATTGCCACCAAGGAGCTCTGGTAGCATAGTGGCTAAGTCACCTGCCTGCTAACCAGACGGCTGGCGGTTCAAACCCACCAGCCACTCCTCGGAAGGAAGGTTGGGCAATCCTACTTCCGTAGTGATATTGCCTCGAAAACCCAAGGAGGGGTCGCTATGAGTCGGGGCCGACTCGACGGCACATAACAACAACAACAACATTGCCACCAAATTAATTGTAACTCATAATGACCCTGTCAGAGACAAAGGAACTACACCATGGAGTTTCCAAGGCCGTAGATCTTTACAGAAACAGGTTGCCACAACTTTCTCCAGTGGAGTGGCTGGTAGGTTCCAACCTCTGACCTTTCAGTTAGCAGGCAAGCGCTTAACCACTGTGCCACTGTTTACAATCCTATCAAATTTCATGAAAGTGGCATTTGGCTATTTATCCTGTGCTATCAATAAGAATATAAATGCTTCTATATTTTATTTATTGATAATGCTTGTGAGATATACTGTAATTGTTATGTAAGGCATAATATAGAAGATACATAAGAGATTATGAATAACAATATGATATCATTTTAACTGTAGTTAGAAGATACTAGAGTGGTATACAGAGGAAAAATATATATATACATGTGTGATGATGGAAATGATTTACTTTTGACAGCTATATAATGTGTTTCTTAAAAATATGAAACTAACTAATGTTGTTGTTGTTATGTGCCGTCAAGTCGGACCTGACTCATAGAGACCCCTTCGTGGGTTTCCAAGGCGGTATCCCTACAGAAGTAGATTGCCCACCTTCCTTCCAAGTAGTGGCTGGAGGGTTTGAACCGCCAGCCTTCTGGTTAGTAGTCAAATGCCTTAGGCACTGATGGAGAGAATATATCGGAATGGATAATACAGAAAATCATAGGAGCTCTGATCTGACAGAAACATAACAAAGGGAGAAAGAAGATGAAATAATCTAAAAGTATCAGGGAATGAAAGTAAAGGAGACATTACAAGACAATGACAAAGAGGGAAACTAGAATGCAGAAAAACAAACCAATGAGGAAACTGAAATTTGAAAAGATTGCTATTGAAAATGAATAGGCAAGACAGAAGAAGGAGTATAAATGTGACTAAACATACAAAAGGTTGCTTAATCTTACAATTAATGAAAGAAATGAAAATTCAACTCATAAAGACAGCCATTGGGTTTCTTTTTTAATTTTTTTTCTTTTTGCAGTGTTCCCTCCCCACCTCTCCCACTCCTGGTAACCAACAAAGAAAGTTTCCTTCCATATATAAACCTTTCCCTGACTTTTTAAAATAATGAACTAATACAAAATTTTATTTCGGTTATTGACTTATTTCACTCAGCATAATATCCTCTAACTTAATCCACTTTATGCTGTGTTTTGCAGATTCTACATTATTTTTTAGTGTTGCATAATATTCCATTGTGTGTATGTACCATACATAGTTTGCTTATCCATTCTTCTGTTGATGGGCACCTAGGTTATTTTCATCTTTTGGCTATTTTAAATAGTGCTGGCAATGAACAGGTGTGTGCATATATCTGTTCTTGTCCTGCCTCCTACTTCTTTTTGATTTATACCTAGTAATGGGATTCTTGGTCCAAATGATATTTCTAATTCCAACTTTTTAAGGAATTGCCATACTGCTTTCTACAGTGCCCCACTGGATTTCTGAGGCAGTAAATCTATATGGAAGTACACTGCTCGATCTTCCTTCCACAGAGCAGTTGGTGGGTTTGAACTGCCAACCTTATGGTTAGCAATAAGATGTCTTAAGCACTGAACCACAAGAGCTCCTTATATTTTATTTGCATAGATTTCATTTCTCCAAAAGTTGAAGTGGCTTTAATTTCCATTTATTTTATTAGTTTTCCTCTTCATCTTTTACTTTCTTTCCTGATGATTACTTCTTTCTCCCTTTTTTACACTCCTCTGTTAAAATGGAGCTCCAATGATTTTTCTCTTATCCATACCCATATATTCTCTACATTGGCTAGTCTCATATTTTTTATGTAACTGTCAAAAATAAGCAATTTCCATCCTCATACATGTATGTACATATTTTTTTTACTATATATACTACTTTAAGGGAGCTCTGGTGGCATAGTGCTTAAGGTACCTAACTGCTAACCAGAAGGTTGGTGGTTCAAACCCACCAGCCACTCCTCGGAAGGAAGATTGGGCAATCTACTTCTGTAGAAATACTTCTTGGAAACCCAAGGAGGGATCGCTATGAGTCGGAGATGACTCGACAGTACATAATAACAACAACATACTACTCTAGTATCTCCCAACTATAGTTCAAATTATATCATATTGTTATTCATAATTTTCTTATCTATTGTCTATTTCATGGCCTTTACTATTACGGAATATCTCAAAAGCATTCTCAGTAATACCTTCAAATCAGAAATTATTTTTCTAAGTCTTTTATTACCCCATCTTTTATATTTGCAACTGTTCTTGAATTAATTTTTCATTTGTTATGACATCTTCTTAAAATGTGGCCTGCTTGAATTTTCTCATTTTTAAAGTTCTCCTATAGCTGGTAATCCAATTGTGATTCTTGTAATCTAATATATATTTGTAGGTAGATTCATATCTAGGCTCACAATGCATAATATTCAACATTTTACCAAGAATCATTATTTTCTTGAAATCTGATTTGCATTCTTTTAGCTTGCTTTGTTTCTGTAAATATATAAGGTATTCATTTATTCTTAGAAATTATAAATTCCACTAAGATATGTCAAGTGAGGGAGTCTTTAGATATTTTAATCTCTTTTTAATTGTTAATTATTATATTAGATAAACAGTCCTCTATAGTTTATCTTCTTTCATACTCCTTTGGCACTCTTTAGGAGCTCTGGTAGCATGTAGCCTAAGGCACTTGACTGCTAACCAGCAGGCTGGCGGTTCAAACCCACCAGCCACTCCTTGGAAGGAAGGTTGGGCAATCTACTTCCATAGTGATCCTTCCTCGGAAACCCAAGGAGGGGTCTCTATGAGTCAGATCCAACTCAAAGGCAAATAACAACAACTGGCACTCTTTAAAATAAATCTTGAATTGCCCATGTCTATTCTGAATGTTTCCTTTTTTGAATGATTTTGATGTCTTTATTATCCTGCACATTGTTGTGTGACAATCATTTCATTACAATTTCTGATAGCTTATTTGTTCTGCAGCCATCTCATTTCATTTACTGAGATATTTAATGACTGTGTACTATAGAACTATTTTTTAACAGAGTTTTTAATTTACAGAAAAGTTTTAGATAGTATATAGAGAATCCCCATATACCCTGCACTCAGTTTCCCCTTTTATTAATGTCTTATATTAGCACAGTGCATTTGTTACAATGAATGAACCAATTGATATATTATTAACACTGTTTATAGTCCACACTATATTCAGATTACTTTAGCTATAGCCGAATACCCTTTTTCTACTCTGAATAGCACATTACATTTAGTTGTCATGTCTTTGTATATTTCTCTTGGCTATGGGAGATTCTCAGAGTTCTTTTGTTTTTGATGACTTTAGAATTTTTATAAATATTGATCACACAATTTTATAGGATGCCCCACTACTGATAGGTATTGGGAAGAAGATCACAGGGGAGAAGTGCCTCTTTCATCACATTATATGAGGGATAGATAATATCAATTTTATATATGACTTTTGATGATGGCATTGATCAACTGGATGAAATAGTGTCTGTCAGATTTCTCCACTGTAAAGTAACTTACTATTTTTCCCCCTTTCATACTTTATGGAAAAAAGTTATATTTGCAACCTAGACATCAAGACCACACCACAGAGTGTAGAGTTACACTTCTCCTCCTTGAGGATGGAGGATCTTCATAAATTATATTATTTTCTCCAAGCTAAGAAAATGGTCTCTCTTTTCTCTCTCAGTTAATAATTTATTTAATTATTCATTTCTATCAGTATGTGCTTATTGTTATTTATTTTTTTTACTTTGAGTTATAGTCTAATATTACTTCATCTAATTTCTTGCTCAAATTATCGTAGCTGTGGCCATTGCAAGATTTTTCAATTAGCTCCTATGCTCTTTG
This sequence comes from Orycteropus afer afer, assembly GCF_000298275.1. Classification (NCBI taxonomy): domain Eukaryota; kingdom Metazoa; phylum Chordata; class Mammalia; order Tubulidentata; family Orycteropodidae; genus Orycteropus; species Orycteropus afer. The sequence continues at coordinate 1,645,067 of NW_006922139.1, forward strand.
GCATGTCATCGTCAGTATGTTGTATTGTGTTTTGTGTTTTTAGTACTTCCTTAATTATGGCACTAAAGATGATTGAAACTTGTTTTGGTTACCACTGTGCTGCTCTAACAGAAAATACTACAAATGGAATGGCTGTAACAAACAAGAGTTTATTCTCTTACAATTTTGGAAGTTAGAAGTCCAAGTTCCAGGTACCAGGCTCTAGGGGCTGGGTGAAAACCCCTGAACTTGGAGTACAGCTCTGCCTCTTGCTCCTGGCCCACTGAAGCTAGAGGCCTCTCTTCACTCAGAGGACAGCTGGCTGCTGAGAATGACAAACCCAAGGTCAACAAGTGAAAAGGCGAAGTCCTGATATTACCAAACCACAAGGCAGGCCATGATTCAAGTTCATTAAAAATCCCAAGAACAACAGAGCATGGCAGGCTGCTGAATGAAGACTCAGTTCCATGGAGGGTACAAGCATGCCAAAAGGCTGGGGACCTTCCTCAAAGTTGCTTCTTATATACTGGAAGCAGCCCACATCCCTAATGCAGCTCCCTAGCTGCTCCAGTAGATGCCAGCATGTACTTAATGACCAATATCACCATGGGTGATGTGTTAGATTGGGTTCTCTAGAGAAACACAAAAACCAGCAAAGTATATATATATATAGAGAGAGAGAGAGAGAGAGAGAGACAGAGAGAGAAATTTGTCTTAGGAAAATGGCTCACAAGCGTATAGAAGTCCAAGCCGAAAAGTCCAAGTCTCTGGAGGAGATGGGGCTTGTAGCTGCCTTGGCTTCCAGAAGAACAGGGGAGCCGAGAGATTCAAGCTGGCATGCAGTACACTGGTTGTTGACTCCAACCAAAGATGAATCCAAGATCTCCAGGCCAAGCGATGGGCCGCTCACTCACGGAAGTCTGTAGTTCGCACACCAGGGTTCCAACCCCTCAAGGAATGCGGCTCTTCCCAGGATGTCCTTGGATATCTTGGAAGCAGGCCACACCCCTAGGGCAACTCCCCTTGGGCAGATTTGCCACTCAGAACACAGTCATCTGATCCCATCATGGGAACAACCACGCAGAACTGGGGTCCAGCCAAGTTGACACACAGCTCCAACTATCACAGGCGATAACTACATCTAGCAACCCAGCCACTCAACCATGCCCAGTCAAGTTGACATACAACCTTAACTACCACAAAACTCATCTTATATATCTTCTGATCCAGTTGGGAATCAGTCATTTCTCCAATAAATCCTGTTTTCTTTTTAATTTAAGACTGGCAATAGAAACTAAGACCGAGGATTTAGATGTGTCTCTTGTTATTGGGGCGTTGCTTCTTTTAAGCTTTCTCAGCTGGTAGAGCAAAAGAGATGTATGTATATGGACTAACCTGTGGGAATCTCTGCATGTTACAAACAGTTGAATGTTAGAACATGAGTTGAAAGGTTAATAGTTCAAAAGCACCCAGAAGCAACTGGGAAGACAGGCCTAATGATCTGCTTCTGAAAGGCTACAGCCTTGAGAACTTTACTGAGCCATTCTACTATGCATGCATGGTGTCTCATGAGTCAGAACTGATGAGAGAGCAAGTGACAACATTGCATGTCTGTGCATCTATTCATGTCTACTACACATATAGTAAGCTACTAATGAATTCATGCTGATATCTTCAACTCGAATCCATTATCACATGGATGATTCTAGCTCCATCACTTGCTTCAGCATAAGGTCCCACTCCAAAAATAAGGAACCTAGTGAGAAACCATATGCCATCGATTTTTTTTTTTCATTGTTCAATTCTACTATATATGTATAAGGAGCTCTGGTGGCATAATGGTTAAGGCATTTGGCTGCTAACTAGAAAGTCAGTGGTTCAAACCCATCAGATGCTCTATGGGAGGAAGATGAGGCAATCTACTTCCATAAAGATTTACAGCATTGGAAAGTCAATGTGTTGTTATAAATCAGAATCAACTCAATGCCAGCAAGTTTTTGTTTTTTGTCTGTTTTTGGTAAGAGAAGTATTGAGAAGGTCTACCTTTGATATCTACTACTTTTAGCTTCTTCAAGTGTGATTTTCCTAATGTCATCTCACAACCTGCATGTTCTTCATTAGCGTTCAATGCATCAAATATATTCTTGAGATGTTTTCTAAATTCAGGTCTATAAATATCTTTTAAAGAAATCTCTCGAAAAGTTTCATGCTGTATTACATTTTTTTCTGCCATTTGGATATAGTTAGCTCTCAATGTGAATTTCACTACTCCACCTGCTATTAGGAAAAATGGGTATTCTAGATGGTAGATACATCTGTAGCTCTAATCTCAGTTTTCTGTCAAAATGCTGAAAATATCTAATGATCTTAGAGAAGCAAAGCAACAGGAACTCTAACTAAGTAATTGTTAGTGAGAACAACTAACTAACTAACTAATTGTTGGTGAGAATATAATGTGGTATAGGCACTTTAGAGGACAGTGTGACTCTTTCTTATAAAGCTAAACATAGTCTTAATATATGCTCCAGCAATCCCACTCCTAGTTGTTTATCTAAATGAGTTGAAAATATCCAAATTAGAGTCAAAATGGCTAAATTGTAACAAAAACCTGAACTTGATTGCTCTACCCCTTACCCATAATTGATAAATTTGGAAACAATCAAGAAGTCTTTCAGTTGGGGAATTGAATTGAAAAAACAACCTGTGTTACACCCATACAACGGAATATTATTCAGTGATAAAAAAGAAATGAACTCTCAAGTGAAAAAAAAAAAAAAAGACAGGGAGGAAACTTAAATGCATATTGTTATGTAAAATAAGTCAATCTGAACTATCTGTATGATTCCAACCATATGGCATTCTGGAAAA
>NW_006922139.1:1648624-1671316 GCF_000298275.1 Orycteropus afer afer
CGAGACTCAGCAGCTTTGAGCCCATCTCGCTCTCCCACCAATTTTTCCAGTGTAGCTAGGACCAGCCAACCAGCTTCCCTATACTTCTCATTCTGACAAAATTGCAGAAAAATATCAAATATCCGATCACCCAGAGTGTCACTTCTCACAAGTATGTGATCTATTGGTGGTGCTATTTTGCATATTAATTTTGCCACCTCATGACACAGATTAATAGGGCTCTCTTTACTAGCAGATGTAGAGCTGCTAGTGTTATCAAAATTAATCAAACTGGAGAACCAATCTAGAAAGTCCATCTTTATGATTTTGTCTCTCTAGAACCACTCCGGTACCAAATGTGTTAGATTGGGTTCTCTAGAGAAACACAAAAACCAGCAAAGTGTATATATATATTTAGAGAGAGAGAGAGATTGAGAGAGAAATTTATCTTAGGAAAATGGCTCACAAGCATATAGAAGCTGACAAGTCCAAGCCGAAAAGTCCAAGTCTCTGGAGGAGATGGGGCTTGTGGCCCCCTTGGCTTCCACAAGCACAGGGGGCCAAGAGATTCAAGCTGGCATGCAGTACACTGGTTGTTGACTTCAACCAAAGATGAATCCAAGATCTCCAGGCCAAGCGATGGGCCACTCACTCACGGAAGTCTGTAGTTCGCACACCAGGGTTCCAACCCCTCAAGGAATGCGGCTCTTCCCAGGATGTCCTTGGATATCTTGGAAGCAGGCCACACCCCTAGGGCAACTCCCCTTGGGCAGATTTGCCACTCAGAACACAGTCATCTGATCCCATCATGGGAACAACCACGCAGAACTGGGGTCCAGCCAAGTTGACACACAGCTCCAACTATCACAGGCGATAACTACATCTAGCAACCCAGCCACTCAACCATGCCCAGTCAAGTTGACATACAACCTTAACTACCACAAAACTCATCTTATATATCTTCTGATCCAGTTGGGAATCAGTCATTTCTCCAATAAATCCTGTTTTCTTTTTAATTTAAGACTGGCAATAGAAACTAAGACCGAGGATTTAGATGTGTCTCTTGTTATTGGGGCGTTGCTTCTTTTAAGCTTTCTCAGCTGGTAGAGCAAAAGAGATGTATGTATATGGACTAACCTGTGGGAATCTCTGCATGTTACAAACAGTTGAATGTTAGAACATGAGTTGAAAGGTTAATAGTTCAAAAGCACCCAGAAGCAACTGGGAAGACAGGCCTAATGATCTGCTTCTGAAAGGCTACAGCCTTGAGAACTTTACTGAGCCATTCTACTATGCATGCATGGGGTCTCATGAGTCAGAACTGATGAGAGAGCAAGTGACAACATTGCGTGTCTGTGCATCTATTCATGTCTACTACACATATAGTAAGCTACTAATGAATTCATGCTGATATCTTCAACTCGAATCCATTATCACATGGATGATTCTAGCTCCATCACTTGCTTCAGCATAAGGTCCCACTCCAAAAATAAGGAACCTAGTGAGAAACCATATGCCATCGATTTTTTTTTTTCATTGTTCAATTCTACTATATATGTATAAGGAGCTCTGGTGGCATAATGGTTAAGGCATTTGGCTGCTAACTAGAAAGTCAGTGGTTCAAACCCATCAGATGCTCTATGGGAGGAAGATGAGGCAATCTACTTCCATAAAGATTTACAGCATTGGAAAGTCAATGTGTTGTTATAAATCAGAATCAACTCAATGCCAGCAAGTTTTTGTTTTTTGTCTGTTTTTGGTAAGAGAAGTATTGAGAAGGTCTACCTTTGATATCTACTACTTTTAGCTTCTTCAAGTGTGATTTTCCTAATGTCATCTCACAACCTGCATGTTCTTCATTAGCGTTCAATGCATCAAATATATTCTTGAGATGTTTTCTAAATTCAGGTCTATAAATATCTTTTAAAGAAATCTCTCGAAAAGTTTCATGCTGTATTACATTTTTTTCTGCCATTTGGATATAGTTAGCTCTCAATGTGAATTTCACTACTCCACCTGCTATTAGGAAAAATGGGTATTCTAGATGGTAGATACATCTGTAGCTCTAATCTCAGTTTTCTGTCAAAATGCTGAAAATATCTAATGATCTTAGAGAAGCAAAGCAACAGGAACTCTAACTAAGTAATTGTTAGTGAGAACAACTAACTAACTAACTAATTGTTGGTGAGAATATAATGTGGTATAGGCACTTTAGAGGACAGTGTGACTCTTTCTTATAAAGCTAAACATAGTCTTAATATATGCTCCAGCAATCCCACTCCTAGTTGTTTATCTAAATGAGTTGAAAATATCCAAATTAGAGTCAAAATGGCTAAATTGTAACAAAAACCTGAACTTGATTGCTCTACCCCTTACCCATAATTGATAAATTTGGAAACAATCAAGAAGTCTTTCAGTTGGGGAATTGAATTGAAAAAACAACCTGTGTTACACCCATACAACGGAATATTATTCAGTGATAAAAAAGAAATGAACTCTCAAGTGAAAAAAAAAAAAAAAGACAGGGAGGAAACTTAAATGCATATTGTTATGTAAAATAAGTCAATCTGAACTATCTGTATGATTCCAACCATATGGCATTCTGGAAAAGGTAAAAATACAGAGATAATATTAAGATCAGTGGTTGCCAGAGGCTCAGGCATGGAAGAGATATCAATAGTACTGAATAATTTTTTGGAAGTGAATTTTTCTGTATGTTACAGTAATGTTGTGTACATGATTTTATGTATTTTTTGTAACTATACAAAGAATGAACTCTAATAATAATGCTAAAATAAATGTTGTAATTGTTGCTAGATGCCATTGAGTAGGTTCTGAGTCATATAGACCATATGTACAACAAAACAAAACATGTCTTGGTCCTGCACCATTCTCACAATCCTTGCTATGCCCATCATAACAGTCACTGTGTCAGTCCATCATGTCGGGGTCTTCCCTTTTTTCTCTGACCTTCTACTTTACCAAACATGATAATCTTTCTCCAGTGATTCACCCCTTCTGACTACAATGAACAAAAGACAAAATATGGTCTTTTTCACATATAAGGAGTAGTCCAGCTGTACTTTCTCTGAGGCAGATTTGTTCATTCTTCTAGCAATCTATGGTACATTCAATATTCCTTGTGAACACCACAATACAAACACAACAATTCTTTCATGGTCTTTTTTATTCATTGTTCAACTCTCACTTGCATATGTGGTTATTGAAAATAACATGCCTTGGGTCATGCATACCTTAGTTTTCAAAGACATCTTTGATATTTAACATTTAAAAAAGGTCTTCTGCAATAGATTTGCGAATGTAAAACATTGTTTGATTTCTTGACTGCTGTTTCCATGAGTGTCGATTGTGGATCCAAGTAAGATGAAATCCTTGACAACCTCAGTCTTTTCTCCATTTATCATGATGCTATTTGTAGTTTCAGTTATGAAGATTTTTGTATTCTTTATGTTGGAGTATAATCCATACTGAATGCTGTAGTCTCTGATCTTCATCAGTAAGTTCTTCAAGACTTCTTCACTTCATTTTCAACAAACAAGGTTGTATCACCTGCATAGTGCAAATAGTTAATCGGTCTTCCACCAATCCTGATGCCACATTCTTTTCTCATATAGTCCAGTTTTTTGGATTATTTGCCCAACATATATATTGGAAAAATATGGTGAAAGTGTATAACCCTGATGCATACTTTTCCTCATTTTAAACTGTGCAGAACTACCTTGTTCTGTTCAGATGACAGCCTCTTGTGCTATGGATATGTTCTTCATGAACACAGTTAAATATTCTGGAATTACCATGCTCCACAACAGTATCCATAATTTGCTATATTCCACACAGTTGAATGCTTTTGCACAGTCGATAAAGCACAGGTAAACATCTTTCTGGTGTTTTTTGCTTTCAGCCAAGACTCACCTAACATCAGCAATGATAGCCCTTATTCCACATTCTCTTCTGAATCTTTTTAAATTTCGGACATTTCTTTGTCAATTTATTGCTGCAACCATTCTTCACTTATCATCAGTAAAATTTTACTTGTGTGTGATCCTAAAGATATTGTCCAATTATTTCTGCATTCTTTGATAACCTTTCCTTGGAATGGACACAAATTTGGATCACTTCCAACTGGTTGCCCAAATAGCTGTTTTCCAAAATTCTTGGTATAAACAAATGAACACAACTAGCACTGCATTAATTTATTGAAACATGTCAATGGGTATTCTACAATTCCTGAAGACTTGTTTTTCACCAATTCTTTCAGTTTAGTTTGGACTTCTTTCTTCAATATTATCAGAATATAGAATCCCTGTAATAAAAACAATGCCAATGTTCAGTCTTATTAATTACATTTTCCATTTATTTGATTCTACTCCTTTGCCCCTTCAATGTGTTATCTATTTCTGAAACTGTAGTATTAATCTTCTGGATTTCTGTTTCTTATTTTTGTATTGTTTCTAATAATTTTATTTATTTTGCCAATTTGTTTCTGTATTATTTTCCTAAATTGTTCCAGAATTTTGTCTGTGTATTCCTTTATTTTGTCAGTGTTTTCCTTGATCTCTCTCTCAAATCATTGACGGTACCCAGACATAATTATTTTGAATTTCTTGTTAGGGAGTTCCAATGATGCTTCTTCCTCAGGAATGTTTTCTGGGTTTTGTATCCTAGTCCCTTGCTTCTATACTTTATCTGGCTTGTGTGTGTGGGGGGGGGGGGGGGGGGCTATCATCTCCAAGACATTGTGGTGGTGTTGTATTTATGTATAATCTGTGGTTGCATGTTGGTGTGAATTTCTCAAGATCGATCAATTGATTGATCAATTGATCTATCTATTGATCTATCTTTCTTTCTTTCCTTCTTTCTTCCTTTCCATCTCTCTCTTTCTTTCTTTGAATATATCTGTGGGAGTAGGATACTGTGCTCCTCTTTTCATTACCTGTTAGCACTTAGGCACTCACCACCTATCTCCTGGTGGGTGTGATAAAGAATGAAAGTGTGTGCACAGATCTCCATTAGCTGTTCTTACAGAACAGTTAAGGGTGAATTGAGCTGGTATTGGTTGCCATATATCATTGGTCAGTTGGTGAAAAAGAAAGTGGTAGCCCTCATTCAGTGGAGGGGGCAGGAGGTTCAGGTATGGTAGGGTTGTGTGAGAATGGTTGCTATCTTCCATTCAGTTACACACACATAAAAAAAATTAAAAACAAGCAAACAAACAAAAAAGAACCCAAGAGAACAGAAACTCAAACTTCATAAACAAACAGGACCAATCACAAAAAAAGAGAGAAATCCAGTAAATAAGAAGAAAAAAATTTCAAAGTATATTTTAAAAGGATAAAAGATAGATTAAAAAAAAAAAAAAAGTTCCAGCATCTGGGGAGAGAGGAATGAGAGAAAAGAGCAGGAGTAAAAGAATAGGGAAAACTATAAAAGGAAAAACAAGGGATGGAGCAAATCAAAAGAAAGAAAAAGGGAAACAGGAAGAGGAAAAATGAAAACAAAACAAAAAAAAGGACGAAAGGAGGAAGATGAAAAGAATAATTTGAAAGCAAACACACAAAGAAAAATGTGGGGGTGGGGGTAGGACATGGTACCCAGTCTCTGACAGGGTACAAACAGGGATGAAAACCCTGCAGGTGAGGAAGGTGGGTGGAGGTTGGGGAATGGCCACACCCATGTTCATCAACAAGGTGAGGAGTACAAGAGTAACAAAGGGAATATCACAGCTCTCCTGTTGTCAGCCTCCAGTGCTGTTGCCCTTGCTGTCCTCAGCAGGTGAAGTCACTCCCAGATCACAGTCCAAACAAGAACACCACTTGCATACACTCAAAATGACTGTACCAGCAACTTGGAGGCATCCAAAATGGCTGCGCCCTTGAAACAGCTGTTGACAGTCCAGAGGTTCACCTGTCCCCTTCTTCACTGTTCTCCCTTTTAGCATCAGGCACCCATGCAGCCACTGCCTTTTAGTCCTTGAGGAGCAGAGTCAATTCTCAGGTTGCTATAGGGAAATGTTCAAAATAGCTGTGTACTCAAGACAGCAGCAGTCCACCACTTCATTTGTCTCCATACTCACTGTTTCATTCAGGTTCTTCTAATAGTTGGTACTTAATCTACTTCTTTATTCTTCCCTTCAAAGCTCAGGGTTCTAGGATCATCTTCTGCATTGGTTTCAATTGGCTTCTCATTGCTTTGTTGCAGAGTGTTGCAGAGTGTAGCTTGTCTGCCTATTCTGTCATCTTGCTGGAACTCCCTGTTCTTTAAGTTTTGAAGGAGTCACTTGGAAAGCAGTCCTGTTCTTCCCTAGGTACTTTGGTACACATCAAGTCCTCCACAGATGTTAATGTCCTCTCTGGCAACCCCACGTAGAAACTTGGTGCTTTTGCTATAATTATTTCAGAGCATTGGAATACCTTAATTTCTCCTCTCTGCTTACTTCATATCTCTCAACCAAGTTCTGCCAGGACCATGGAAGTTATTATAGCTATTCATCCTCACATTAATCTTTGCTTGGTCTGAAGATTGGCTGCATTTAGAATTATACCATTGGGCTTCAATTAGGCTCTTCCCAATTAGACTACAAAATCCTGGAGGACATAGAACATAATGCATGTAGCACTTGTTTCTGTCCTTCAGTAAGATTTGACTATTTAGGGGTTTTAGTGTGTACACTTATGAATAGACTATAAAGGAAATGACAACCATAGCCAAACTATATTAAATAAGCTCCATTTTATTAACTGAAATAATTTATATTACTAATGAAATGGCCTAACCTTTCCCTCCATGAATATGCCTTAAGATCAAGTTGGTTAATATCCCAAAAGTATTTGTGATGCTGCTGTGCCAGGCACTGTCATGTTCATTTGCTTACTTAATTCTTCTTATTTTTATGGAAGTACCATTTTAAGAAGTGGAAAGAGACACAGAAGTTCAAATAATCATTAATGAACACATACTTATTTTGTGTCAGTGTCAGAATTAGAACACAAGATCTCTGATTCCAGGTTTGCAGTAATTTGATTATATTACACTCACCTCCCAGGTGGTTTTGGATCAAACTTAAATATTTCAGGGGGGATCTCAGGCTATACTGGAGTGTGTGTCTAGCACATAGTCAATCCTCATGCAGACATTGTTTTATTTATTCTATTTTATTTCTCTCCTAATAGGTTCTTTCTTCCTCTTCAGTCACAGGTTGATGTCAATGAATACAAAGGGTCCTATAGTTAGCAGAGTTGGACTCCGATTATAAACTATATATCTGACCTTAAATAAATCAATTAGCTCATCATAATATTATCTGTATAGTCTCTATACCTTCAGCTGCAGCAGTATGTTTGTGATAAAACATTCTTCAGAAGTGTGTTACTAATCAATAGATGCTATAGAAATTCAATTTTTTTTTTTTTTTTTCATTTTTCATTTATCTTCTTCCTTTGCTTGTGTTTATATCTTGGTCTTGCGATATTACTGGAGTGGGCTGGATAACTCTCTGCTGACAGTTGAAGTAAATAGTTTAGATGATGATCTAAATGAGCCTTGGAATGCCTCTGCCCCTCAAAAGTATTGTGTCACTTCTCCAACTGTTACATTTCACAGGATATATTCTTTTAGTTAACGTTTACTATCAGTGGTTATGACAGCCTCCCCATTCTTCATAATGAGGAAATAATTATATATCAAGTTGGTGTCTAAGGTAAAAGCTGCTAAAACAACCTCCATACGGAATCCTTGATAGAAGATGTATTGAGCATCTATAAATCAATGCTCTTATCAATATGAGGTTTAACATTCTTTAAATATTTATATATTTAATTCCAAAAACAGAAGAATTCAAAATATGGAACAAAAGCCACTTTAAATATGAATTTAATGACTTTAACAATCAATTATTTAATTTACTCAAAATATATTTTTTTAACTTTTAAAGGAGCAATAGATTCATTACTAAGAAGAATGAATATATTCTATCTCTACTAAAGTATAACAAATTTCCAAAAGTTCAGCAGCTTGAAATATTCACTGAATAAATATTTAAAGCATCTTAATGTTTTTAAAATTGTTTTATTTAAATAAAAATTATAAGGAGTAGTTCTTTTGACATACAAACAAAATATGTAACTAATTACTCAAAATTCAGAATAAATCAGGGGGATAGAAAGGATGTGAAGGGAGTTGAATTTGTTTCATGGTTAGTCTTCCCAACTGTAAGCTTTACCAATTTCAGAATCTTAACTTATACTCTTTGGATCTCATATTCCTTATCTGTAAAACATGAGTAACACAGTTAACTGTTAAAACTACTAATTATAAATTGCTGGGCTGAAAAAGGCTAAATTTTTGGCTGCTAACATATAGATCAACAGTTCTAACCCACCCGCTGCTTTACAGGAGAAAAATGAGGCAGTCTGCTTCTATAATGATTTACATCCTTGGAAGCCCAATGAAACAATTCCATTCCATCCTACAAGGTCGGTATGAATTGAAATCGACTCGATGGCAGTGGGCAGTGGGTTGTGTTAGTAGTTTGACACATGAATTAATAGCCTGGGCTCAGAGTCTCAGCCTCAGTTATTCCACACTCACTCACCGCACGTGCTCTTTTTCTGCAAATGTCCCCTAGGGCTCTCCATCTGTCTTCTCTCTGCTTGACAATTTTTTCTTTTCATTTGCTTATTATTGTAATTACCTTTTCCCCTTCAAAATATTATTTTAGCCTCAAGTTTATTCTTAGCATCTTTAGCTATATTTTTTTCTCTGTCATTATCTAAAGCAAAGTAAAATAAAAAGTTGTATTGTTACTTTTGTGTGTATATGTTTATGTTTGACTATACTAAAGAACATTGCAGCCCATATACATGCACAACTTAGTGAAACTTAATGTAAACTATAGATTTTAGTTAATAATAAATGTGTCAATATTTGTTCAACAATTACAAGAAATGCAGATAATAATGGTAGAATTGTTTGCAGTAGGGAAGACATTTTTATTTAGTATGGGGACTGTGCACACTTTTTGCTCAATATTTCTGTAAATCTGTAACTTCTCTAAAAATAAACTCTATCCAAAAGCTAAAAAAATAACAAACAGAAAAATCTCTATAACTGCAACAATCAATTATTGAATTTGCTCAAATGTATTTTTGAAGTTTTAAAAGAGCAATGCATTCATTACTAAGAAGAATGAGTATATTCTATCTCTACTAACACTTAGCAAATTTCCAAAATTTCAGCAGCTTGAACTATTCATCTATTATCCCACAGTTTCTGTGGGTCAGAAGTCCAGGCACAGCTTTGCTGGGAGTCTGCAATGCTACAATCAAGGTGTCTTCCAAGGTTGAATCTCATCTGAAGTTTCCCTAGTCCACGTGGGAATAATCTGCTTCCAATCTCATATGGTTAGAGCAGAGTAGTAGCCAGGCATCCAGGTAAAGGGAGGATGGGACCCAGGCCTCACCCCCATTTGCTAGGAAATTGGGAGAAAGCGAAGCCAGAGGCCATGACAGAGCAGAGCAGCACCAGGGATACAGGTGAGGGAACAATGGAGAGGTTTCAGACAGCTAAGGGAGACAAACGTGTCTGTCAGTTTGTTGCACTATTGTGGCTTGCATGTTGCTGTGGGCTTGAAGCTGTGCCACCAGTGTTTCTAGTGCCAACAGAGTTGCACATGGTGTGCAGGTTTCAATACAGCTTACAGACTAGGAAGAAGGAAGAGGCCATCCAATTCTCAAAGAATTGGCCAGGGAAAACCTTATAAATAGCAGAGAAACACTGTCTGATACATTACTGGGCAATTTTGTGAATATGCCAGAAACATTATCCAATACAGTGCAGGAGGGCAAGCCCCTTAGGTCAGAAGGCTTTCAAAATATGACTAGGAAAGAGCTGCAGCATCAGAGTAGGACCAATCTTGCTGATATGGATAGAGTAAAGTTTTCAAGACCTCCATTTGGTCATATGTTGTGACTCAAATTGAGGAGAAACAGCTTCAAATATCCATTAATGATAGGAACATGGAATGTACGAAGTATGAATCTAGGAAAATTGGAAGTTGTCAAAAATGAGATGGAACACATAAAGATTGATATCCTAGGCATTAGTGAGCTGAAATGGACCGGTTTTGACCATTTTGAATCAGGCAACCATATGCTCAGCATTTCTCAAGTTGAAAGAGCTGAGGAAAAAAAAAAAATTGTCTTGAGTTGCAATACTGAAAGATTCTATGGGCAATATATTAAATGATGTGGGAAGCATCAAAAGAAGATGGAAGCAATACACAGAGTCACTGTACCAAAAAGAACTGGTCTATGTTCATCCATTTCAAGAGACAGCATATGATCAAGAACCAGAGGTGTTGAAGGAAGAATTTGAAGCTGCTCTGAAGGAATTGGCTAAGAACAAGGCTCCAGGAATCAATGGAATACCCATTGAAATGTTTCAACAAACGGATGCCCCACTGGAGGCACTCACTCTGTTATGCCAAGAGATTTGGAAGACAGCTACTTAGCCAACTGATGGAAGAGATCCATATTTATACCCATTCCAAAGAAAGGTGATCCCACAAAAGTTGGAAATTAAAGAACAATATCATTAATACTGCATGCAAATACAATTTTACTGAAGATAGTTCAAAAACTGTGGCAACAGTCTACAGAGAACTTCCAGAAGTGCAGGCTGGTTTCAGAAGAGATTGTGGAAGAAGGGATATCATTGCTGATGTTATATGGCTCTTGCCTCAAAGCAAAGAACACCAGGAAGATGTTTAATTGTGTTTTATTGACTATGCAAAAACATTTGATTGTGTGGATAATAACAAAGTGTGGATAACGTTGAGAAGAATGGGAATACCAGAACATTTAATTGTGCTCATGAGGAACCTGTACATAGACCAGGAAGGTTGTCATTCCAACAGAACAAGGGGACACTGCATGGTTTGAAATCAGGAAGAGAGTGTGTCAGGGTTGTATCCTTTCACCATACTTATTCAATCTATATGCTGAGCAAATAATCTAAGAAGCTGGACTATATGAAGAAGAATGTGGCATCAGGATTGGAGGAAGAATCATTAACAACCTGTGATGCACTGACAACACAACTTTGCTTGTTGAAAATGAGGATGACTTGAATAGCTCAGTGATTAAGATTAAAGAATCCAGTCTGCAAAATGGATTACATCTCAATATAAAGAAAACAAAAATCCTCATAACTGGACCTATAAGCAGCATCATGATAAATGGAGAAAAGATTGAAGTCAAAGACTTCACATTACTTGCTTCTACAATCTACCCTAATGGAAGCAGCAGTCAGGACATCACAAAACGTATAGCACTGGGCAAGTTTGCTCCAAGGGACCTCATTCAAGTGCTGAGGAAAAAGATGCCTCCTTGAAGACTAAGATGCACCTGACACAAGCCATGATATTTTCAATCACCTCATATGCATGTGAGAACTGCACAATGAATAAAGACCAAAGAATTGATGCTTTTGAAATGTGGTGCTGGTGAAGAATGCTGAAAGTACCATGGACTACTAAAAGAGCTAATAAATCCCTTCTGGAGGAAGTGCAGCCAGGATGCTCCTTGGAAGTGAGAATGGCCAGACTTTGTCCCATCTACTTTGGTCCTTTTGTCAGATGAGACCATTCCCTGGAGAAGGATGTTTGTCATGCTTGGTAATGTGGAGGGTTGACGAAGGAGGGGAAGGCCCTCAATGAGATGGATTGTCACAGTGGCTACAGCTATGGGGTCAAGTATAGAGGGGATCTTGGAGCTGGATCAGGACTGGGAGGTGTTTCATTCTGGTGTGCATAGGGTTGCTATGAGTCAGAGTTGACTCGACGGTACCTAACGACACTCATATGGTTATTGGTAGAATTCAGTTCCTTCAGGCTTTGAGACTGAGGACTTCAATTTCATGCTGGCTTGTAAAACAGAGGAGGTTATCCTCAGCCACTTGCCATGGAGCTTTATCCTTAGGGAAGCCTACAACATAGCAACTTGCTTCTTTAAAGCTAACAAAGGAGACTATCCCTAGAAAGACAGATGTTACAATGCTCTATAACATAATCACTTATAGCTTTGCCACATTCCCTTGGTTAGAAGCAAGTGATAAGTACTATACACTTTCAATGGAGGTGGATTACACAGTAAGTAAATATGGGAAGGCTGAAATCATGGATGGGGAGATCATAGAGTTTATCCACTAGAGTGAGGTAAAACAGTTACATAGTATTCATCATATCTCTCTTTTGCATTGATCAGTAAAAGTTGCATTATTGACAACCTTGAAAACTATGCTAACTAGCATGAACTTCATTAAAAAAAAAAATGCCAAGCCATTGAAAGTCTTAAGTAGAGGGATGACACAATTCTGTACTTTTAAATGATCATTGATTACTATCTGGAGAAGACATTTTGAGGGAAACAAGACTGGCAATAGAAAAATCAATTATACCACCCATCAATCTATGTGAAATATGATATCGGATCTGATTAAGGATTGGTTACATAACTGGTGAGCAATGAATGAATTTGAGATGATATTTGGAACACAAAGTTGACAGGGATTCCTAAACAAAAGAGCATTTGAATACGACTTCTCTGGAATGGATGAGACTCATTTACTGAGATTGAAATCTCAGAAAGAGAAGCCCACTGAGTGGAGATATAGTGAGTTAAGACTGGGTTAAATCTTCTCCCTATAGAAGATAACCAAAGACTTGTGACTGTGAAGGAAAACGAAACAAAAGTTGAAGATGATCCACAGTAATATCAACATTTACATAGATTAAGAGAAACAAGACAGAGGAGGAGACTAAAATGTGACATCCAGAAGGAGAAAAGAATCTATACAAAACAAAGGCAATGGAAGATACTGTTTAGAGGAGAAAATAACAAAAGTGTTTGCTATGCCTGAGATATAAGTAATATAAGTGCAGTATACATTGATTTATCAAAAATGATGTCTTAGATATACTTGATGAACACAGATTTTTCTTATGTTACAGCTCTCTGGACTAAAGGACACTTCCGAGGTTATATATTGGTGTGAAAAACAACCAAAACAGCTAATATTGTAAATGAGTTCCTTAAAGTGATTGTGAAACCCTACTTTAGGGCAATCACCTCCAGCATCAAATCCTGAAGAAATACAATCTGCACTGGCCTTTTAAATGATAGTAAATGCTGCAAAGCATTTTAGAGAACAATTGAAACACAAATTATTTATTCCTTTGGAGATTTATCTGGGATCGAAACTACCATTTATTCTGTAGTGACAGGTACAGGTCTAGTATTTCTCTTTGAATTCTCTTGCAAGCTTTTATTTAAGGAATTGCAACTGCGGTGTAAGGCATTCCTGGAGATTAATGACCACCTGGGAGGGCTTGCTCTTTGGTCCATTAACTCCAACCAGTCATTAATTTCCTGAAAGGTCCTGCATGAAAGTTATTATTGCTAATATGAACTGAAAATGAAAGGAACATACAGTAAGTGTATTGATCCCCCCCACCTTGAGTGATGCAAACTCAATTGGTTTCTGTAGGAATCTTTAAGAAAAATTAAATCCCTAGATATGAAACAATCTCTTTGCCTTTGTTCTATCTTTAGAAATGAAATTTTACCTAACATTTAAATAATCATAATCTATAAACTGGGATCTCTGGTAGTGTAGTGCCTACTGCACTTGACTGCTAACCAGAAGGCTGGTGGTTCAAACCCACCAGCCACTCCTCAGAAGGAAGATGGGGCAATCTACTTCCGTAGTGATACTGCCTGGGAAACCCAAGGAGGGGTCGCTTTGAGTCGGGTCTGACTCGACGGCACATAATAACAACAACAACAATCTATAAACTTAAATAAAAATTAGAAGAGTAGAAGACCCCAGACCCAGTCAAAAGACTGACAAAACTCATATGTATTAACCTTAATATGATTTCTGTTAAACACAGTAGATTATTAAAATTTTGACCTAGTTTTCACTGAGATCTCTATTAAAAATAACCAAACCAAACCCACTGCCATCAAGTTAATTCCAACTCATAGAGACTTCCATTGGCTTTCCAATGTGGTAAATCTTTATGGAAGTAAGTTGCCCTATCTTCTTTCCATGGAGCAGCTGGTAGATTTGAACAGTCAGCCTTCTGTTTACTAGTCAAATGACTTAGGCACTGTGCCATTAGAACTCCTTGAGAACTCCCTTAATATGACTGAAATATTACTATTTGATACAGATTTTGATTTTAACTCTTTAATGACATATTAAAAAAAGAAAGAAAAAAAAAACTCACTGCCATTTAGTTGATACCAACTCATTGCAACCACCAATAATTTTTAGAGGTAGTAAATCTTTATGGAAGTAGATTGCCCCATTTTCCTTCTGCAGAACAGCTGGTGGATTTGAACTTCCAAACTTCTGGTTAGCAGTCTTTTAAAATACCCATTTTTAAAAGCTTTTAAGGTACTTATCACTAGGATGTATCATGAGAAGGAAAGTTTTTCTAAAAAGGTAAAATCAGAATATGACAGTGAAATTAATCCCTTTACAAGTAACTGAAATTTGTGGACTACACATGAAACAAACAAAAGTTACATAATTTCTTATACATACGACAACACACAAACTTGTTAATTTTTTTCCTCAAGATATGAAATATTTATTCTAATTACATTAAAGCCTCATTTATTTTGTCTTAGAAAGTTTTTATGCTTCTAGTCTTCTCTTTACAAAAAATATCACTATATACTATATTTGCTACTTACCATACCAATAATTTTTAGCAAAATATGCTTTTATCTTTTAAAAATATTAATACAAAAGACTAATTATGAGATATAATAATAACAGATATATGCATATACACAATTTATATCTATACATGTTACCATCTATGCATATACAAATATGTGTATAACCAGATATGCACATACATGCATATTTATACAGACATACACACAAGCACGGACACAGCACTACATATGTGGAAACTGAGCAATAGATGAAGCTATGAGAGCTTCCATTGGAAACTGCTGACTCGATATGATTGTGATACTTGGTGAAGGTGACTTCCATTTGCCATTCATTACTTACATCTCTGTCATTCTTGTTTGTGCTGGTGACTTCTTGAAAACATTTTTTTTCACTCTGTACATCATAAACCAAACCTAACTGACTGCTATAGAGTCAATTCCAACTTATAGTGACCCCCATTGGGTCTCCAAGGCTATAGATCTTTACAGAAGTAGATTACCTTGTCTTCTTCCCACGGAGTTATTGGTGGGTGTGAACCACTGACTTTCTGCTTAGCATAAATGCCTTAACCAGCACACCACCAGAGCATCTATAAACATCATAGGTAATCAAGTACTTATTTTAAAATCTGTTTTTATTTTATTTATTTTTGAAATTATTTTTGGCTGAGTGAATGACACTGAACCTGGTTCTTGCTGTTAAAAGCTGTATATTTGCTGCCCTGAACAGATTTATATTGTAAGTTAACATTCACACAAAATTATAATTTTTAAAATTATAATTTATTCATTCTTTCATAAGACCATACTTTAATACAACTAAACAAACAAACAAACAAAAAACCCGAGCTCACTTATGCCAGAGTTGGGTGATATAAATAAAATGAAAATACAATCACTTACTTCAAGGAGACTTACTTCAGGGAGATCCTAGTCTGGTTGCTGCTGCTGGTTGCCATCCTGTTGCCATTCCAACTCATGGCACTCCCCTGTGTGCGGAGTCCAACTACTCTGTAGAATTTCCAAAGCCTTCCTTCTGAAACTCATTGGCAGGCTTATCTTCCACTTCTGGGTGGATTTGAACTATCAAATTTTCAGCTAATAGGCAAGTGCTTAACTGTTTCTGCCACTCAGGGACTCCCACAGTCTGGTGGAAAAGATAAAATTTAAATCAATTAAACACAATCAGGGAAGAGAGACAATTCAAAAAATAATTTTGTGCCATTGATGTTCATACATATCCTATGAGTCAGAATCAACTTATTGGCAACTAACAAAAATAATAACAATATACTTGGTAATTTCATATAATAATGATTCTGTGTATCTTTAAGAATATGTATCACATAGTGCAAATAGACATTGTAAACTACTCATCAGTACATGCATAAAAATCTGTAAGTATGACATAATCAATATCTTGCTTTATGTAACAGTATCTAGAATGCTTCAATAATTTATTTGAAAAAAAAGATAATTAAGTTGTGTGGCAAGAAACATGAGTGATTAGCATATTATGACACTTTATTGAAATTTCTATGTATATGTGAAGTAATACAAATTGTACACACACACACAACAGGTTTATAAAAAACAGAGCATCCAAAGTAGCTTTCAAAAAAATTGAGTGTAATATTTGGAAGGATGATACCACCAAATTTCCTTTGTATAAAAGTTCCTTTTATTCCTAATTTTATTGTAATACAGCTTATATCGGTTTTATAATCAAAAGCTACATTACTAAGAGGTGGATCCATGATAGAATTCCATGTGGGGATCCAGCTCTTATATTCCTATATCTATTTACCTGAAGACAAGTATGTTTGCTTTATGAATTGTATGACTCCCCTTTGAACAGAAATCTTTCTTTATAAATTCTAGTGACATGAGATACCTGGCACAGTTTAGTTAGGTAGACAACAAAATATCAACATAATTTTAATAGTTTTATATTTAAATAATAATTATTTTTGTTAGATCTATCACTGAAGGAAAATCATGCTAGATTTACTTCTTTATGCTAGTTTCTTTGCTTACTAACGCATATCTGTCAGTGTCAACTTGCATGTGCCGGTGATGTTGAACAGTTTTCAGCAAAGCTTCCAGACTAAGGAGTTCTGGTGGTATAATGGTGAAGGGGTGGAATAGTCTGTTTCTGTAAATATTTACAGCCTTGGTAACCTGATGGGAGTCACTATGACGAGTTGACTCGATGGCACTGTGTTTGATTCTTTCTATTTGTTCTGACTAAGATGACAAGGTAGAAACATTTCACAATCTGCTTCTGAAAGTGAGTGAAAGAAAACCCTATGTATCATGATGATCTGATCCCTACTTAATCATGGGGATAACACAGGGCCAAACAGAGATTCATTCCATTTTACTTGAGGTCACCATGAGTCAAGGACCTACTCCATGTCAGCTAACAACAATAAAAGATAGAAAAAGACTATTAAATTATTTTTTAAAAAATAAACTTTATATTTTAGAGCAATTTTTGGCTTACAGAAAAGTGGACAGAAAGTGGAGAATTCCTAGACACTACCTTGCCCTCCAGCACATTGTTTCTTTTATAATTAACATCTTGCATGAATGTGATGCACTTGTTATAATTGATGAACCAATATTGGTACACTATTTGCCTAAGGCACTTGACTGCTAACCAGAAGGCTGGCAGTTCAAACTCATCAGCCACTCCTCAGAGAGAAGAGGGGGCAATCTACTTCCATAGTGTTACTGCCTCAGAAATCCAAGAGGGGTCACTATGAATCGGGTCCGACTCGATGGCACATGACAACAACAACAACAAATTATTAATTAAAATTAAGGTGTTGTTTATGTGTTATGTGCCATCAAGTTGGACCTGAGTTATCATGACACATCCTTAGGTTTCCAAGGCAATATCACTATGGAAGTAGATTGCCCAACCTTCCTTCTGAGGAGTGGCTGGTGGGTTTGAACCAATAGCTTTCTGGTTAGCAGTCAAATGCTTTAGGCACTATGCTACCAGAGCTCCTAAAATTAAGGTATAATTTACTAATTCTTTCATAAGACCAAATTTAAATAAAACTAAGTAACTGTAACTATCCCAGAGTTAGGTGATATAAATAAAATTAAAACATGATCACTTGCATCATGGAATTCATAGTCTGGTTGACGTTGCTGCTTACCATCCTGTTAATTTCAACTTATGGCAATCCCATAATGTGCAGAGTAAAACTTCTGCACAGAATTTTCAATAAGGTCTTCTAAGACATTATCAGGTCAACCTGAAGTCATATTGTAGTAGGCTGGGTCCTAATGCCATATGTCTTTGTAAAAGAGAAGATACTCAGACAGCTCATAACACAGCATAATAATTATTAAAGTTGTGGGTTATTGGGGTCTCGCTGCTAAGGGTAGAATCTTTAGTAACATAAGCTTGCTGTTGTTATTTGCCATCGAGTTGGCCCTGACTCATAGCGACCCCTCCTTGGGTTTCCAAGGCAGTATCACTAAGGAAGTAGGAATGCCCCACCTTCCTTCTGAGGAGTGGCTGGTGGGTTATGGTTATAGGAAAGAAGATTTCAGCTCTTAAAAGGAATATTGAAGCTTTCCATCCAAGGAAGAGTTGTTGATGGTTGTATTTCCAAACATGAAGATGATCAAGAGGGACTGGCTGGAAAAAGTCATGTATTTGCCAGAATTTTTACGGAAGGAAATCAAGCACAGGTAGTCCTTGACTTACGACATGGAGTTCATTCCAACACTCCATTGTAATTAAGTTCTGACCTTAGTCAAAAATCTTTTTTTTTTTTTTTAGTTTTCATTATTATTGCCTTTTATTATTATCTTTATGAATGCAATCTTTATTTTCTTTAGGAGTTGGAAACATGAATTATAGATGTACAAATATTGATATCAGCATATTACATGCTTCAAGATTTTGTGGTATACATATTACTAACAATGAGATGTACCCCCCCCAAAAAAAATTGATAAGTGTGGTTCTGTAAATCTATCAAAAGCTAGGGATCACCTGTAGTCAGGAATTCTGAAATCCTTTGATTCTCACCTGTGGTTATTTTTATTTTCCTTTCTTTTGAGAAAGAAATGGGCTTAAAAGATGACTCTCTGCTGCATTAAGCATAGCATATTATCTCTGTGCCCCTACTTAGGTAAAGGGTATAATTTCTCCAGCAATATCTACAAACTTTCTATGACTTTCTAAAATCTGGAAAATCCTTTGGGGGATAGAAATAATCTACTCGGGGAGGGTGTGCAGCATGGAGGGAAAGGAACCCAAGGAGCAGCAAGCAGATCTATGTTGTTGAGTACAAAACACCATGGGGCAACTGGAAAAACAAGAACTTCATGGGAGGACTTCATATCTCACTGCCTTAGGTGTTTTTCAGTGGCTTATCTGAAGAAATATCATGAGGAAAGGGGAAAAACAGGCTAGAAAAAGTAAAAAAACAAAATCAATTAATCAATCAGTGAGGAGAAAAATCATGCATGGCAATATATGCCCCTTTCACATCTTATGCAAACTTTCCTAGTTAGTTATATGGTCTTTTGCAGATGTGTTTATATTAATGTGTTGATTTAAACCATGGCAAAGACATAGACATAAATGGTAGTTGTGCAGCCTCACATAAAGGGAATTTGGGCATAATACTTACATTGCATTTTTATATATTTTCCTGAATTAATATTGCAAGTTGTGTCCATTTACTGTCCCCTGACTATCAGGCAGATATGGACATAGAAAACATCAGCGGTGAAAGGAGCTCTTTAGTAACATCTCACGTATGTTTTATGTGTACAGTAGCAAAATGTCTTCCGCTGGCAGTTACCATTCTTTCATAAAAGCAGTTGGTCTGAGCATGAGAAAAAAAAAGCAATATCATTGACTGTTTGCTAGTTACAAGCAAATTGCAGGATGTTTTATATCTTGACAGTGATCTGGAATCAGGGAGGCTGAGAAGGTTTTCAATGCTGTTCTCATTAACTAGTGAAGCTCCAGAAGAAAATATCCCATCCAAATGGGATGGCTTTAACAAACAGGAGTTTATTCTCTTACAGTTTGGAGGCTTTAAGTCCAAGTTCAAAGTGCCAGACTCTGGGGGCTCGGTGGAAGCCCTTCAACCTTGGGCTTCAGTTCTGCCTCCTGCTCCTGGCCCACTGAAACTGGATGCTTTTCTTCACTCAAGCAGTTGCTGGCTGCTGAGGCTGACAAACCCAAGGTTGACAAGTAAAAAGGCACAGTCCAGATGTTACCAAACAACACAGCAGGACAGTGATTCAAGTCCATTGAAAGTCCCAGGATCAGCAGAGCAGGGCAGACTGCTGAACAACAACTCAGCTACATGCAAGGTTCAAACTTGCCATAAGCTAGAGACCATACCCAAAGCTGTTTCTTATATATGGGAAGCAGACCACATCCCTAAAGCAGCTACTCAGCTACTCCAATAGAGTCCACCATGAAGTTAATTACCAATTTCATCATGGAGAATAACTATTCCCAGCTGCCCAGCCACTCAACCAGGCCCAGCTAAGTTGACACATCAACTTAACTACCACAAATGCTGAGTAGCAAATTATCCCAAAGGCACAGGTTTAAAACAATACATATTTGTTATCTTACATTACCTGTGGGTCAGGATTCCAGGCAGCTTTTACAAGACTATAATCAAGGTATTGACTAGAAATGGGTTCTCACCAGATACTTGAAGGGAAGGATTTACTGCCAAGCTCCCTCTGGATGTTTGCAGTATTCATTTTCTTGCAGGTGTAGGATTCATGGCAACTTGTTTCTTCAGAGTCTGTAAGGGGAAGAAAAGGAAAGAGAGATAGAGATAGAGAGAAAGATAGAGAGAGAGACTAGGGCAAGTCAGCCAGCAAAACAGCCTTGTATAGCAGAATGTAATCAATAGAATATCATCATTTGGCATGTTCTGTTGGCTAGACGCAAGTTACATTTCTCACGCCATATACTGAAGGGCAGTGAACACCACAAGGTGAGACCTCAGGGAAAACCTTGAAAGTTTGTATCTGGAGGGATAGAAAGTTAAAAAAAAGCAGAAATCATAACATCCTTGTACCACAGTTCATGTGTTCAATTTGTTGTATATTTATAATTTAAAAACATATTTAAACAATACAAATTGTGGTTGCAAATTGATACTTAATGTTTGGCTGAGTATATACTAGAGCTGTATATTCCCTAGTCTGATCTTATGCATTAGGGAGTACAGACGTACTTATAAGGAAGAATTTCAGAAATCACTAAAGGCTCAGAAATCCTTCAAAATAATGACTTTCAGGCGGATTCTGTAGATTTTGATATGTCAATCTACTTATTAAGTCTTTTTTTTCTAGAGTTACCTGAAAGAAAAGTACCACATTGAGCTACTATTGTTCTTGTGTATGTTGGCTTGAAGGATGGATTTGATTAACAGGTTCTAGTAGGCTAAAACAGGAGCTCTGGTAGCATAGTGTTTAAGGCACTTGACTGCTAACCAGAAGGCTGATGATTTAAACCCACCAGCCACTCCTTGGAAGGAAGATGGGACAATCTACTTCCATAGTGATACTACCTTGGAAACCCAAGGAGGGGTCACTATGAGTCAGCTCCGACTCAACAGCATATAACAGCAACAACAAGTAGGCTAAAACAGTAAGACAACCTGAGAAAGAGTACATGAGGGAAAATTGTTGTTGTTGTTGTTATGTGCCGTCGAGTCAAACCCGACTCATAGCGACCCTTCCTTGGGTTTCCTAGGCAGTATCACTACGGAAGTAGGATTGCCCAAACTTCCTTCCAAGGAGTGGCTGGTGGGTTTGAACCGCCAGCCCTCTGGTTAACAGGCAAGTGTCTTAGCCACTATGCTACCAGAGCTCCCGAGGGAAAATTAAGGTTTCCAAATGTTACTGTTTTGCTAAGCTTTCTTTGTCATTTTTCAATAGATGATGATGCATATGGACAATTACCTTCAATATCTATAGGTTCATTCCAGGACTGTTTATGTAATAAATGAGTCTAATGGAGTTGGGGGGGGCAGGGAGTGTGAGGAGACAAATATGTAAGCAGAAACTGTGATGCAAGTACACTGAGATAAATTCTATCTCTGCTTGAGATCTGCAAATGGAAAAAAAAAATTACAGTAAAGGAGGCAAAGTTTTTAAACTTAAACTGTGTAATCCAGAAAGGCCTCAAAAAGTGAAGAAGTGCAGAATTGCCCAGCTGTTCATTGAGAGAGATTCAAACAAAATGAACAAACATTAACTTTCTAGTACTTAGGAACTGGGAAATATTTCAGATTTCAATCCTAGCACTAGAGAGGTATTTTTAATGAAAGTCTCATGAAGCCTTATTTAACAGTTTTCTAGTGGTAGGGTGTGATGAAATTTTCATCGCATTAGGCAATCTATCCTTTATTTAGAAGTAGGAACCTGCAGAAAATGGAATTATAAAACTAGAACCCTAAACCAGTTATCATTCATTACAACAACATAAAATAATTTATTTCATTCTATGGTAATTAACATTCTATGTCACTCTACCACTACTTGCCACTGAGTCAACTCCAACATAAGGTGACCCAATGTGTGACTAATATTAAAGTTGTTGTTTTTGTTAGGTGCCGTCAAGTCGTTTCTGACTAAAAGTGATCCCATGCACAGGAGAACAAAACACCACCCAATCCTGCTCCAGCTCCACAATCCCTGCTATACTTGAGCCCATCATTGCAGCCACTGTGTCAATCCATCTCGTTGAAGGCCTCCCCCTCTTTTGTCAACACTCCACCCTACCAAGCATGACATCCTTCTCCAGGAAATGGTCCCTTCTGACAACATGACCAAAATACGTGGGAAGAAGTCTGGCCATTCTTGCTTCCAAGGAGCATTCTGGCTGCACTTCCTCCAGGACAGATCTGTTAGTTCTTTTAGCAGTCCATGGTAC
>NW_006922139.1:1686551-1690779 GCF_000298275.1 Orycteropus afer afer
ATCAAAAACCAAACCAAACCCAAACCCACTGCCATGTACTCAATTCTGACTCATAGCAATCCCCATTGGGTTTCCAAGGCTGTAAATGTTTATGGAAGTAGATTGCCTTATATTCCTGACATGGAGCAGTTGGTGGATTTCAACAACTGACCTTCTGGTTATCAGTAAAATGTCTTAGCCACTACACCACCAGAGCTCTGTTTGGAAGAAGTGCAGATGGAATACTCTTTACAAGTGAGACTGGCCAGATATCATCTAACTTACTTTGGTCATGTTGTCAGTAGGGACCATTACTTGGAGAAAGATATCATGCTTTGTAAAGTTGAGGGTCAGTGAAAAAGGGGAAGATCTTCAACAAGGTGGATTGATGGATTGACACAGCCAGTGGCTAAAATGATGAGCATAGCAAAAGGTTGTGAGCATGGTGCAGGACCGGGCAGGGTTTCATTCTGTTGTACATAGAGTGGCTATAAGTTGGAGCTGATGGCACCTAACAACAACAAAAATAATCTATAGAAAAGCAGTTCACTGGGTCTTTCTTCTGTGGTACCATTGGATGGGTTCAAACTGCCAACCAATAGGTTAGTGGCTAATTATAAACCATTTACACTAATTAGGTTCCTGACCAAATATTAGTACTTACAAACACAAAATCAAGCAAACAGACAAAAATAAATGTCTTAAAAATGTTAATTTAATTCCATGGGATTACATAAGTACTTGACTTTGAGGGAGCTCTGGTGGCATAGTGCCTAAGATATTTGACTGCTAACAGGAAGGCTGGCTGTTCAAACCCACCAGCCACTCCTCGGAAGGAAGGTTGAACAATCTACTTCCATAGTGATACTGCCTCAGAAACCTGAGGAGGGGTCTCTATGAATTGGATCTGACTCAATGGCAGTGCATTGCATTGTTTCGTGTATCAACTTGAACATATTTTTCACTAACGTCTAGTATGAGTAAAGAAAAATGTGTAATGGCAATCTTTGTGGTTAATAAATGTACATGTTTATCAACATTTACCAACAGCAGAAAACTCTTCTGGGAAATTTACCATATGTAGTACCTCAGAAGGATGGTTGGGCAATCCTACTTCCGTAGTGATACTGTCGCGGAAACCCAAGGAGGGGTCGCTATGAGTCAGGGCTGACTCGACGGCAAACAACAACAACAAGTACTTTTCTACAGCTGCCAGAAGAAAGAACCACAAAGTAGGGTGCTTTACATAACAAAATTTATTGTCTCACACTTATGGAGTCTAGTATTTTGAATTCAGGTCTTCAGCAAGGCCATGCTCTTCCCAAAGGCTATCTAGGAAAATTCTTTCTTATGTCTCTCTGGGAGCTCTGGTAGCATAGTGGCTAAGACACTTGCCTGCTAACCAGATGGCTGGTGGTTCAAACCCACCAGCCACTCCTCGGAAGGAAGGTTGGGCAATCCTACTTCTGTAGTGATACTGCCTCAGAAACCCAAGGAGGGGTCGCTATGAGTCGGGGCCGACTCGACGGCACATAACAACAATAACAACAACAACAACAACATGTCTCTCAGATACTGACAGTGCCAATAAGTTCTTTGCATTTCTTGGCTGTGGAATTCCAGTAATCTGAGATCCTTACTTCATTTTATCCTGACTCTGGTCCTTCTTGTCTAAACTTATAGCAATTCTGCTGACATGGTTGATTGGATCCATAAATAACACACTTAATCTCACTAGAAACTTTATCCAGTCACATCATTAGTGTGCGGTCCAGAGAAGCCTTTCTCAATTTTTACTAATTGGATAGGGTGAAATCTTTCCAAATTTCCAAGTTCCTGTTCCTTTTTGCCTACCAGTATATTCCACAATTTAAATTGTCTTCTTTAAATTTTTCTCTGCTAAACATCAAGTTTTATCATTTCATTATTCTACTTTCAACATATTTAAACATAATTTGTCCAAGGTCTTTGCCAATTTAAAACAAGGATCATTTTTACTCAGTATACAATAACATGCTCATCATTTCCTTTTAAGGTCTCAACAGATGTACATTTATTGTCCACATGTCTAGCAACATTCCATTTACTATGACAGAAGCTTTCTCTACAACTCTTCACACTTCTTTCTTAACCTTAACCAGAATTGCCTTATATGTTCATAATTCTAATTAATGATATAAAACAAACAAAAAATCTGTAAAGCAATCTGACCCCTTAGTAGCAAATACATAAATCTTCTACCAGCTTGTACTAATTACCCAATTCTAAGACAACTTCTTCATTTTACTTATTTCTTAGAGTACTATCCCCACTTCTTGGCCCTAAATTCTGTTTTCCTCTCCTAGTGCTGCTGTAACACAAATGCCACAGTTGAGGAGGCTAGAAATCTGAATTTAGGATTTATCTCTATGAGGATGTCATCTTTGTCTATTCCAGCTTCTAGTAGCTAGAGACCGTTGGAGTTCATGGATTCATCTGCTTATACTGTGATCAGATAAAGTTGGTCTTCCCCCTGTATGTGCTTCCTCTTATGACTCAGAATTGATTAGGTTTAGGCACCAATATGGCCTCAATAAAATAACAAGAAAATCCCATTTCCAAACAGAATTACATCCACAGGTGTATGATCAGGGCTCTAATTCTTTTTTTTTGGGGGGGGTACAATTAAATCCAAAAGAGCTCTAAAATATAAATATGCCTGATAGGTTGGAGGAATAATAAAATGTAGCTACAGGAGAATAGGTGAAGAGAAAAATAAGAAACAAAGTAAAAAAAGTGACAGAATTCCAAATAATTTAGAGCCTAATCACATTGTAGATTCCCTTGGTAATGAAATGAGAAATCAGTAAATATTTTTGCATAGTGGTCTACTGCGTTGTTGTTGTTGTTGTTAGGTGCCATCGAGTCATCTCTGACTCATAGTGACCCTATGCATGAAGAAGGAAACACCCTCTGGTTCCACACCATCTCTATGATCCTTGGTATAATTGAGCCCATCACTGTAGTCACTGTGTCAATCCATCTCATTGAGGGCCTTCCCCTTTTTGTCAACCCTCCACCTTACCAAGCATTACATCCTTCTCCAGGGAATGGTCCCTTCTGATAACACGACCAAAATAGGTGAAACATAGACTGGCCATTCTCAGTTCAAAGGAGCATTTGGGCTGCACTTCCCCCAAGACAAATCTGTTAGTTCTTTTAGCAGTCCATGTACTTTCAAAATTCTTCGCCAACACCACAACTCAAAAACATCAATTCTTCTTTGGTCTTCTTTAATCATTGTCTAGCTCTCACGTGCACATGAGGTGATTGAAAATATCATGGCTTGTGTCAGACACACCTTTGTCCACAAGGAGATATGTTTGTTCCTCAGCACTTGAAAAAACGGCCTTTACAGCTGACTTGCCCACTGCTGTATTGTCTGATGTCCTGACTGCTGCTTCCATTGGCATCAATTTTAAAACCAAGCAATGTGAGATCTTTGACAATTTCAATCCTTTCTATATTTAGTGTGATGCTGCTTTTAGGTCCAGTTGTATGGATTTCTGTTTTCTTTCTATTGAGATGTAATCCATACTACAGACTGGATTCTTCAAACTTCATCAGTAAGTGCTTCAAGTCATCCTCACTTTCAGCAAGCAAAGTTGTGTCGTCAGCATATCACAGGTTGTTAAAGATTCTTCCTCCAATCCTGATGCTATATTCCTCATCATATAGTCCAGCTTCTCAGATTATATGCTCAGCATATAGATTGAATAAATATGGTGAAAAGATACAACCCTGACACACTCCCTTATTGATTTTAAACCATGCAGTATCCCCTTGTTCTGTTTGAATGACAACCTCCTGGTCTATGTACAGGTTTCTCATGAGTACAATCAAGTGTTCTGGAATTTCCATTCTTTTCAATTTTATCCACAATTTGTTATGATCCACACAATCAAATGCTTTTGAATAGTCAATAAAACACAAATAAACATCTTTCTGGTGTTCTTCGCTTTGAGACAAGATACATCTTGCATCGGCAATGATATCCCTTGTTCCACATTCTCCTCTGAATCCAGCTTGCACCACCGGAAGTTCTCTGTCAATATACTGCTGCAATCATTTTTGAATTATCTTCAGTAAGTTTTACTTGTATGCTATCTTAATGATATTGTTTGAGAATTTTCACATTCTGTTTGTTCTCTTTTCTTTGGAATGGGTAAAAATATAGATCTCTTCCAGTCTGTCGGCCACGTAGCTGTCT
>NW_006922139.1:1692484-1703411 GCF_000298275.1 Orycteropus afer afer
CTTCTTCCTTCTTCCTAGTCTGTCTCAATCTGCAAGCTGCTCCAAAACCTGAGCACCATGTATAACCCTGCTGGAGTTTGAAACACTGGTGGCACAGCCTCAACCCTCACAGCAACACACCACCACAGTAAGACAAACTGACAGACTAGTTTTTCTTCCTTAGCTTTTCCAAACCTCTCCACCTTCCCCTTACCTGTTTCCCTACCACTTTCCTGCCACTTGGGGGGTGGGGCCTTATTCTCTCCCCTTACCTGGCTCCCTGCCACTGCTTCCTCATTCTGTCCTTATCCCCTGGCTTTTCTCTCTTTTCCTCTGCTTTCCCACAACTTGAGGAGGTGGGGTCTGGGTCCAGTCTACCTGTGATGCTTTAAGAAATCATGAAAAATTTCATCCCAGTGTTGTATAATTTGGCAATGCATGATTTTATAACTTGCCTGAGTAATGCAGTGATACATTGAAAAGACATTTTATTAAATCATTAGTGTGCCAGTCAACATGCAAATGGCAACAGACAAATAACAAGTAAAGTCTCACTGTCTATATTAAGTCCTACCAGCACATTTTCCCATAAAAATTATTCTTTTATAGCTGTGTTCTTTGTCCAGAGGTGTTTTTCTCTTGATCTCGATTGTAAGATCTCTCTTTTAGTCTTGTCATCAGTATTTTTATTGAACTTTGGCTGAATTTTAACAAATTATTTTTCTAGCCATCATGGGTTAGTAAATCTCTCAATTAACACAACTAAAATCTTGCCCAGTGCCTGAATTAATATATTTACTTATTTATTAAACATATATTTTGTATTCCATTGTATCAAGGCAATAGGAGAGCTGGATGGATTGATTCTGCTTTAAGCTGTGACAATAATTTCCACACTTCACTTACTCCCTTGGTTCCCTCTTTCCTTCCTTCCACCCCCCCCATCTATCCCTTCTTTCCTTCCTTCCTTCTTTTTACCTTTTGTTGTTTCTCCTAAATGTTTTTTTTGAATATTTTTAATGTGTGTGCATGTGTTAAATGCTGATGAACTATGCATACTAACTGTGTTACACTGGGTTCTCTAGAGAAACAAAACCAGTAAAGTTTATATATACATATAGAGAAAGATAAATTTATCTTAGGAAAATGGTTCACACACTTAAAGAAGCTGGCAAATCCAAAGTTGTTGGATTAAACATCAAGCTCTAGGCTTTTCCTGACTCACACAGATTCAGGGGCTGAGGAGCTCAAGGTTGGCAGGCAATATACTGGCTGTTGACTCCAACTAATGATGAATCTCCAGGCCGAATAGTGAATTGTTTGCTCATGGACAATTGTAGGCAGCACAACAGAATCCCAATCCACAGAAGGGTGTCTCTTTTCTGAGAATGTCCATATATATATATATATATTGGAAGCAGGCCACACCCCTAGGGAAACTCCCTTTCAATGGATTGGCTGCTCAAAACATATACTTCTGATCCCATCATTGGAACAACCCACATCACAATTGCTTAAACCACACAGAATGGTGCTCCAGCCAAGTTGACACACAGCTTCAACTATCACACTAACTGATCAACCGATCTATTCAGGGAGATAGGAAATGTCTTAATTTGTTTTATAAAATAAATTTCATCAATTTTTGGTTTGAATTTTCCAATAATGCAATTGATCTTTATCAAAGCCAACAAGTCAGATAAATGTCCTTGAAATAACTCATATCAGACAGGAGGTAAATGGCTAAGTTGTCTTCAAGAGAGTTAAGACAGAAACAAATTTAGTCTCTGTCTGTCAGTCCAAGTGAGATTGTGTTCTCAAAAGTAGAAATTGCATGACAAAAGAGACTGCTTTTTTTATAACTAAGAATAAGAGAGGCAGAAGTCAGAATTCTTACTCTAACTGAGCAACAGGGCAGTCTCTCACTTCACATTTTCATGCCTGCCATTTTAACAGAATATAATTTGAGGCTCAGGAAGTTATCTTGAAACTCACCAGGGTAGGTGTTTAGTGAGACTCAACAGATTTGTTGTTGAACCTGAATTACACATGACATATTCCTCATCGTCCCATTGCCCTTTACAGGATCACTCACTCAACAGAGATTTTGCTCAAACCCTTTTTCTAGTCTCTGTTTCCAGTACATTTGTGTGTGTGTGTGTGTGTGTGTGTGTGTATCATTTTTAAAGTTTACAAGGACTCATTCAAATTGCTAAGCTATATGCACAGTGAGGGGTTAGGAATATTAGCTGCAGAAAACTCCAAAATTACTGTCAACTAATTCTCCATTTACTTGCTTAACTATTTATACAATGATAGAGGCTTTAGAACACCCCTCCCCATCCACCACTACTCTATTTTTTCACTCTTTTTTTTTGTTCTGTATTATTCAAATATTTTGTCATTAATTTGTTTTTATTTATCACTTTTCCCATTATTATTACTTTAATAACACACCAGGCTTATTCCTTCATCTTGCTCATAATCATACAGAAATACTAAGAGTTTCATAATTTTGCAAGATCTTCTGACAGGTTAATCATTGTAAACCATTGCAAAATATTCTCATTATAAAACAGTGTAAACTCTGATGCCAAAGTGAACCTTATTGTAGTTAGATGTTAAATAAGAACAAAATAAAAAACACAACTAAAAACTTCAAAATATCCAGAAACTGATTCAATTTTACTGAAGTTCTGGAATGCCCTTTTCTCTTAAAACCAACTTCACACAAGGTGATAACTTATTGTCTCTATGGCATCTATGGTGGCAAAGATATCAAATTAGAAGACATGAGTATTTGATTTTAAGAGACAAAATAACTAGGTGGGAATGTTGTGAAGAAATGTTGACCTCTCCCTGAGTAGTTGAGTCTCTGGGAAGAATGTTCCTGTTAATCTGTGCTACAATTGCCAAACTGATAATGTTCCATGCCTGAAATAGCTCTGAAATACTTTGAAAAATAATAGCTATAGACGGTAATTGTCATTTTCCAAACAAATATTTAGATAAGATGAATTATTTTAGCCTAACTTGTAGGACCAAATATTTGATATTCCAGACTCCTTGGAGAATTATTATTGCTGGAAAGATAAGCAAACAAACAAACTCCATTTTAGAGAAAGGTTTCTGAAGTACTTTGAAATTATGTTTATTCATAAACTAATTTTAAAATTATTTTCTCAGTTGGTCAATTTTCATTGAAATAATGCCTCCCATCCAAGGAGGTCAAAATATGCTACATATGAATCAATTCTTTCCAGGGTTTTACAAATAACTTAAAAATGAAGTGCCCTAGAGAATTACAAAACAATATGATATAGACAATACTTTTGTGATTTGTATGAGAACATATTGCCTCCAGTTACACTTCTGATCTTTAGATGATCAACTTTAGATGAATATACGACTGCTGCCACAGACCATCAATTTAAAAGGCCAATTTGTAACACATTTCCCATTTATCCTGCCAGTTCCTAATCCCTAATGAGCTCCATTATATTTTTCATCACTCTCTCTCTCACCTAATTCTTTATTCTCCTTCACTGAACATTTCACCACATACTTCAATATAACTTTATCTACCTAAAAATGCCTACAAGACTTCCAATACAGGGATCCTTAAAATATAAGTCTATCATGCATTATCAGTTTTACAAAACCAGGATGAATAGCCATGCCTACACACCCCACTAATTCTTTCTCAAGATAATATAGGTAGAGATCATTACCAGGATAGGAGCAAGATATCTGGGTGCCTTAATCTAACATCTTCAATTTAGCAAAATGTGCTACTGTATTGTGTCCTGTATGGCATATTGATTATCTCAGTGGTTCAGATCATTTGTTAAAAAGTTATGTATTAAAAAAAAAATTTTCCAAATGCATTCAAATTCCAAAATGAATTATGATAAGCACTTCTATTTAAAAGAAACAGAAACCCCATTTCAGTTAGAAAACCAGTAAAAAAAAATGTTCTAATAACATAGTTAACATGAAAATCTGATTTAAAAATATCAGTGTTTAGATGAGAAGGGAGGAAAAAACAAAAACAAGCCCTGTTTTTGTGCTGTGAACTCTTTTAACTAAGTCTTTGACTAATGTAATATAAAAGCAGAATTGAGATTCTAGGACTTAAAAGCAGCATAATTCCATTGGGTAAGTTCAAATCAACTACATTTCCCTATCTGATGGTCACGTAGATCTCTCTGAAATAGCTTATGTAGGTAGGTAAAGGTTTATAAATGTTAGCATAAATACAACTCATATGGGATGGGAAAAAAATGCTTTTTTTTCCCCACTCATTCAAGTATTGTTGATCTGATGACATGAAATTTAAATTTAGTTAAAACAAAAGTTAATGGAATTACAGATTTCTAATTAAAGTGATGTACCTAGGAAATCTACATATGACCTCAAATGTTTTCTTGCAATTGAACTATACTTTCATTAATTAATTTTCATTAATGTAAGATTAGAAAGAGGACATATTTCACTTGGCCTTTCAAAACAAGTGGAGACCCATGGTCTACCTCTTTGAAAGTAGTATTCTAGTAATTACATGTTGATTAATTACATAGATGAATCATTGCCAATTGTTTTTAATAATAATCTAACAATATTTAAATAACTTTAGTCTTTGAAAAATCTGTAAAAATATTATTTATTTATTCTAAATATTTTATGTGTAGAATTACTGACAAAAAATTAGTAAGTAAGAAATTAGAAGAACTAGATTTTAGCTCCATGTGTGCTATTAGTTTGTGATGTGAGCATAATCAACTGTATTGAACTCTCCTTAAACATTCATTTTCTTATTTATAAAATGGAAGAGTTGGAATCTGTATAAGCACCTGGCTTGTTCACCAATTCCATTTATATTTCTTACTTATAACAGCAATATTATGTTTCTCAGATTCACTTACAGTTACATGTGATCATGTGACTAGTTTCTAGTCAAAGGAATCTTTACATAAATTACACATGCCACTTTGAGACACAGTTCATAAAATCCTCTCTTATACAATACTCTATTATTTTCCTCCCTTCTATGGCAAAGCTAGGAGCCCTGGTTAACACATGGCTACTCACTTAAAGGCTAGCACTTTGAACATACCAAATGCTTCATGGGAGAAAGTCGTGACAATCTCCTTTCATAAATATTGCAGCCTTGGAAACCCTAGGGATGGTTATCTGTTCTATAGGGTCACCATGTGTTGAAATCAACTCGATGACAATATTTTTGTTTTCTTTTGGTATACCCCCCCAGAAAAAAAAAAAAAAAAATTCACTGCTATCGAGTCACATCCCAGTCATAGTGACCACTCCTTGGGTTTCTGAAGCAGTATCACTACGGAAGTAGATTTCCCAAATTTCCTTCTGAGGAGTGGCTGGTGGGTTTGAACCACCAGCCTTCTGGTTAGCAGTCAAATGCCTTAGGCACTACTCCAGAAGACAATGCATAATCAAGTTGGAAAGACACAGGATTTTTTATGCACATCTAGGAAGAGAGCTTCAAGCAGATCTGGGACACTCATTTTGAAATTTATGTGAATGAAATCAACATCTATTGTGCTAGGTCAGCAAATTTTGGGTTTTATTTGTTACAGCAGGTGCTGCTATGTCAACCAATATTGATTATTTAAACCTTTAGGTCCAAAAATGCTTTCATTCTCTCATTTAATACCAAAGATCCAAAAGTTACATCCATTGTAGAGAAGAAAAGTAACTTTGGGTTTCATTTATATTTCTCATACCAAGAATAACTACATATTTGTGTGAAGTGTCTTGCCTTCATTAAAACCAT
Organism: Orycteropus afer afer; assembly: GCF_000298275.1. Taxonomy (NCBI): domain Eukaryota; kingdom Metazoa; phylum Chordata; class Mammalia; order Tubulidentata; family Orycteropodidae; genus Orycteropus; species Orycteropus afer. Next base: position 1,698,270 of record NW_006922139.1, read on the forward strand.
GCATTCCATAATGAAACAAAACTGTCTTTAGGTTTTACTCACTTTTAACTCATTTTTCATTTTTAAATCCTCAATGATTATCAGTTGATAAGAAAGATCTAGGAAGCTGGATTTTGAATCATGCTGGATTTTTCGTAAAATTTGTGTAATAGATTACTCCAGAATTTAGTGATTATATAAATACACAGATGTAAGCTCACAGTTTCTGTGATCAAACAGATCAATATTGCTTAGCTGGGTCCTCTGCTTCACAATCTCTCACAAGGTTGAAATTAAGGTGTTTGCTGAGGCTAGGATCTCATTTGATGGTATAACATTGGAAAGATCTGTTGCCAACCTGAATGAGGTATCTACTGTCAGCATTCATATCCTAGAGGGTTGCTGGACTAAGAGCTTCAGTTCCTTGTTGGCTGTTGACTGGAATCTTCCATTATGGTTCTTGGCATGTGAAACTCTTCAAGAGAATTAGGTAGACTGAAGATACAGTCCCTTGTAACCTAGTCACAGAAGTGATATTCTCTGAAGTATTACCATATTTTATTGATTAGAGAACATTACTCAAAGGGAGGGAATTATCAAGGCATGCTCTTGAGTTGATTCAACTCATCGCAACCCCTCCTTGGGTTTCCCAGGAGGTATCTCTACAGAAGTGAATTGCCCAATCTTCCTTCCAAGGAGTGGCTTGTGGGTTTGAACCACTAGCCTTCTGGTTAGCAGTCAGATGCATTAGGCATTATGCTACCAGAACTCCCTAAATAACAGGAGGCATAATCATTGAGGGCTATCTTCTGGGATACTTGCTACAAGAAATCTTTATGCCCTATGAAAATAACTTAATCAGATCTCTTGCTTATACTTTGGAAAGTGTATGTTTGTTGTGGTGGTTGTGTTTTGTTGTTACTGCTTTTTGTATTAGCATTACCCTGTTCTAGGGGGAAAAAGAAAGAAAGAAAAAAAGAGAGAGAGAAAGAAAAGAAAAAGGAACTGAAAGAAGACAAGAGAAAGAGTAGCAAGAATACAATGAAGATGAAGAAAACAATCTTGTTTTCTATGTATTTCACTTTCTATTATGCAATAGTGTATATTGGAATGAATAAACCGATGGGTACTACTGTAGATGTTGAAGCAATAAGAACCACTGGGAACCGGTGCTGGGAGGAGCTGACTTGGTAGACTGACAGATTTATAATGTGAAAACATATACTGAGAATTAGAAATGTAAATAGTTGTGAAGAGAACAAGAAAAGGCACTTTTATAGAAATCAAACAACGTATGACTGAGCTATTTAGGGGCACAGTGACAATGCATTATATCATGGGAATACTGGTGGATGATTTTGTCAAATTGTAATATGAATTTTTATTACTTTAGTAAATTTCTCTTGATGTCAACCTATTTTAACCATAAGGCCTGACTTATATGAAATAATAATTCCTGGCATTCATATATAATGTATAATCTGCTTTCATATGCATTTTCTTATTTGATTCTCTTAAGCTATCTTCCTCCCAAAATATACAGACTTGTTCAAATCATGTCACTATTAAAAATTTGTCTGTTATTTTTGGCTGTCCGTTACTTAGAGACTAGTGACCAGGATCCTTAATCTAATTTACAAAGTCATCAACAATTGGGTCAAGGCTACCTCTCTAGTCTCATTGCTTCCACTCTACACCATATTATCCTCTCCCAGCCACCAAAAACTTTATTGTGCACCCGACATATGCCATATACTTTCATCACCTTCATCAAACTCCTGTGCCAATGGAGAAAATCCTGCCCTAGTTTTAAGAAAATGACAGAACATATGGCACATGACACTGAACAGAAGATTGTTGTTATTGTTGTTAGGTGCCGACCAGTTGTCTCCAACTCATAGTGACCCTATGCACAGCAGAACGGAACCCTGACCATTCCTGCACCAGCTTCACGATTCCTGTTATACTTGAGCCCATCGCCATACCCATTATGTCAACTCATTTCATTGAGGGCCTTCCCCTCTTTCATCAACCTTCCACCTTACCAAGCATAACATTCTTCTTCAGGAAATGGTCCCTTATGACGACATGACCAAAGTAGGTGAGATAAAGTTTGGCCATTCTCTCTTCCAAGGAGCATTCTTTGCACTTCCTCCAGGACAGATTTGTTATTTCTTTTAGCAGTCCATGGTACTCTCAGCATTCTTTGCCAGCACCACAACTTAAAAGTATCAACTCTTCTTCAGTCTTCCTTATTCATTGTCCAGCTCTCACATGCATATGAGGTGATTGAAAACACCATGGCTTGTGTCAGGTGCACCTTAGTCCTCAAGGAGAAATCTTTGCTCTTTAACACTTGAAAGAGGTCTTTTGCAGCTGATTTGTCCAGTGCTATACATCGTCTGATGTCCTGACTGCTGCTTCCACTGGCATCAATTGTAGAACCAAGCAATGTGAAGTCTCTGACAACTTCAATCTTTTCTCCATTCATTGTGATGCTACTTATAGTCCTCCCCCTCTTTTGTCTACCCTCCATCCTACGAAGCATGACATCTGTCTCCAGGGAAAGATCCCTTCTGACAACATGACCAAAGTAGGTGAGATAAAGTCTGGCCATTCTCACTTCATTTCGGCAGCACGTCTACCAGGACAGATCTGTTAGTTCTTTTAGCAGTCCATGGTACTTTCAGCATTCTCCGCCAGCACCACAACTCAAAAGCATCAACTCTTCTTCGGTCTTCCTCATTCATTGTCCAGCTCTCACATGCATAGGAGGTGATTGAAAATACCATGGCTTGTGTCAGGCACACCTTAGTCCTCAAGGAGACATCCTTGCTCCTCAGTACTTGAAACAGTTCCTTCGTAGTTGTCATTCCCAATGATACACGTCATCTACTGTCCTGACTGCTGCTTCCATTGGCATCTATTGTAGAACCAAGCAACTTGAATTCTTTGACAACCTCAATCTTCTCTCCATTTATTGTGATGCCGCTCATTGGTCCAGTTGTGAGGATTTTTGTTTTCTTTATATTGAGACTTAATCCATACTGCAGACTGCATTCTTCAAACTTCATCAGTAAGTGCCTCAAGTCATCCTCACTTTCAGCAAGCAAAGTTGTATCATCTGCTTATCTAAGGTTGTTACTGATTCTTCCTCCAATCCTGATTCCATGTTTTTCCTCATATAGTCCATCTTCTCAGATTATTTGCTCAGCATAAAAATTGAATAAGTATGGGGAAAGGATACAACCCTGATGCACTTCCTTCCTGATTTTAAACCATGCAGTGTCCCCTTGTTCCATTCAAATGACAGCCTCCTGGAGAAGGTAAAAGTTCCTCATGAATACAATCAAGTGTTCAGCAATTCCCATTCTTCTCAATGTTATCCATAATTTGTTGTGATCCACACAATCCAATGCCTTTGCATAGTCAATAAAACACAAGTAAACATCTTTATGGTATTCTTTGCCTTGAGCCAAGATCCATCTGACAGCAGCTGTGATATCCCTTGTTCCACATCCTCTTCTGAATCCATCTTGCACCTCTTGAAGTTCTCTGTCAATATACTGCTGTAACCATTTTTTAATTATTTTCAGTAAGATCTTACTTGCATGCGATATTAATGATATTGTTCTATAATTTCCACATTCTGTGGGATCACCTTTCTTTGGAATGGCTACAAATATGGATCTCTTCCAGTCAGTTGGCCAGGTAGCTGTCTTCCAAATCTCTTGGCATAACCAAGTGAGTGCCTCCAATGGGGCATCCATTTGTTGAAATACCTCAATGGGTATTCCGTCAATTCCCGGAGCCTTGTTCTTCGCCAATTCTTTCATTGCAGCTTTGACTTCCTCCTTCAGTATCATTGGTTCTAGATCATATACCACTTCCTGAAATGGATGAAGATCGATCAGTTCTTTTTGGTACAGTGACTCTGTGTATTCCTGCCATCTCCTCTTAATGTTTCCTGAATCATCAATATTTTGCCCATAGAATCTCAATATTGCAACTTGAGCCTTAAATTTGTTCTTCAATTCTTTCAGCTTGAGAGATGCCAAGTGTGTTCTTGCCATTTGGTTTTCAAACTTCAGGTCTTTGTATATTTCGTTAGAGTAATTGGTTTTGTCTGCTCGAGCTGCTCTTTGAAATCTTCTGTTCAGCTCTTTTGTCATGTCATTTCTTCCATTTGCTTTAGCTACTCTCCACTCAAGGGCAAGGTTCAGAGTCTCTTCTGTCATCCATTTTGGTCTTCTCTTCTTTTCTCATCGTTTTAGTGATCTCTTGCTGATGGTCTGTTCCACAATCAGCTCCTGGCCTGGTTTTCACTGAAGATATTGAGATATTGAGATTTATTACAGCAGCCATAGGAAATTCACACAGGCCTGATCCTTTATTAGGTACTGAGGGGAGCTGTGATGATGTGTTTTATCAGAAAAATGCCGAGGTCGAGAGACATAGAGGTCACACAGTTAATAATTATTAATATCCCTGGATCAATTACCAGGCCTGGAGGAAGTCACATAATGTACCCATCATGTTTGTTCAGTTATGTCTTTGAATCACTTTCTGGTTTTAAAATATGAGAGTGGCATAATAACAGGATTTGGGAATACAGTAAACATTTACATTATTTGCCTTTCAAGTCATTCCCACTTCATCTGCTAAGAAGAATTCAGATTTCCTTTGGGCAATTTTCCTATATATCTCCACTATGTGTGAAATTGATGAAAATGACAATAAAAACATTAAAAAAAAAAAAAAATCCGTCCTCTGCTTCCTAGCCAAGTATGTGATTTAAACAAGACCAATGGGATTCTCTCTTTCTCTCTGCTGGAATATGGAAACTGGAACTGAGTAAGATGTTGTTATGTTGTTAGGTGCTGTTGAGTCAACTGTGACTCATAGTGACCTATGTAAAACAGAATGAAAACCTGCCCATTCTGCACCATCCTCACAACCCTTGATATGCTTGAGCCCATCATTGCAGCCACTCATTGAGGGTCTTCCCCTTTTTTGCTGTCCCTCTACTTTACCAAGCATCTGCAGGGACTGATCTCTTCTGACAACATGTCCGAAGTGCATGAGACAAAATCTAGCTATTCTTGCTTCAAGGAGCAAGCTTCAGGCTCTACTTCTTCTAAGATAGATTTGTTCATTTTTCAG
>NW_006922139.1:1704107-1716539 GCF_000298275.1 Orycteropus afer afer
TCCTGTTCTTCACAATCTTATTCATAATTTGTTATGAGTGTTATGAGTGAGATAAGAATGATAAAAATAAAAGAAAAAAAAAATGAGACAGGAATCCTCCTCTGTGAAAGGATTGATGTTATCTATTCCTGATCAGTTTTCACTAGCTAAAGTACATCATGCTTGGTACAGTAAAGGGCCTGTGAAAAAAAGGAAGATCCTCAGAAGATAAATTGACACAGTGGCTACAACAATTGACTCAAACCTAGCAACTATTGTGAGGATGCCGCATACCTAGAGGTGCTCTGTTCTGTTGTACATAGAGTCATTCTAAGTTGTAACTGAATTGATGGCACCTACAACAAGAAGGCTCCACTGAAGCCTAATTTACTTCAACATTGTGAGTTTACCCATATCCTTCCCACACATTCCTCAAAGACCATTTCTTTTCCTTAAAAAGCAATAAATCCTATTACTCATAAAGTTATGTATCTTTCTAGTATGTCATTTGATTGTTACTATTATTTGGCCGGTAATTTGGTTTTAAATTTTATAATTATTTTATCTTATTCTTTTTTCAAGACAACTATATCCTAGTATTTCTTCATTTTTAAGAAACAAGATTTAATGCCAATATGTATTTACTCTTTCCCCGACTCTGTGGGTGGTGATTATCATATCTGTCTAATTTACAATTGCTAGTTAGTTTTCTTAACTGAAGAAAAAAATAAAGCCTCCTTATTGGAAAAATATTGAACAATGCCGGAAACATCAAAAGAAGATGGAAGAAAAGTCACTATACCAATAAGAATATGCAGATTCTCAACCATTTCAAGGGGTTCTATATGTTCTAGAACAGATGGTGTGGAAGAAAGAAGTCCAAGCTGCACTGAAAGAATTGGCAAGAAACATGACTCCAGGAATTGATGGAATACACATTAGGCTAGTTGAACAAATGAATGCAACGTAGGAGGTGATCGCTTGTTTATGCCAAGAAATTTGGCAGATAGCCACCTGGTCAACTGACTGAAAGAGATCCATATTTATGTCTACTCCAAAGAAAGGTGATCCAACTGAATGTGAAAATTATTGAACCATATCATTAATATCACATACAAGTAAAATTTTACTGAATATAATTAAAATATAGTTGCAGCAGTATATTGACAGAGAATTGCCAAAAACTCAGAACAGATTCAGAAGAGGGCATGGAATAAGGCTGATGTCAGATGGATCTTGGCTGAAAGCAAAGAATACTAGAAATATCTTTACCTGTATTTTATTGACTATGTAAAGACATTTGACTTTGTGAATCATCACAAATTATGGATAACATTGTGAATTCCAGAGCACGTAATTGTGCTCAAAGCACTTATTGTATATATATCAAGGCAGTTGTTCAAACAGAACTAGATGATATTGCATGATTTAAAATAAGGAAAGGTATGTGTCAGGGTTATGTCATTTCACCACACACATACAATCTATATGCTGAGCAAATAATCTGAGAAGTTGGACTATAAAAGAAAGTGGCATCGTGACTGTAGAAGGATCCATTAACAACGTGAGATATGCAGATGAGATAACGTTGCTTATTGAAATGAAGATAACTTGAAACACTCACTGAGGAAGATCAAAAAGTATAGCCTTCAGTATGGATTATGCCTAACCAAAAAGAAAACTAAAATCCTCACAACTGGAACAATAAGCCACATCAGGATAAACAGAGAAAAGACTGCACTTGTTAGGGATTTCATTTTGCTTGGGTCCACAATCAGCATCCATGGAAGCAGCAGTCAGAAAATCAGACAACTTATTGCACTGGCCAAATCTGCCACAAAAAGGCCTCCTTAAAGTGTTGAAGAACAAAGAGGTAACTTGGATGATTAAGGTGTGCCTGACCCAAGCCAAGGTCTTTTCAACAGACTCATATGTATGTAAAGCTGGACAATGAATACGGAAGACCAGAGAAGAATTGGTACATTTGGATTGTGCTCTTGTCAAAGAATACTGCACATACTATGGGCTGCTAGAAGAACAAACAAAATAACAGCCTGAATGTTCCTTAAAAGCAAGAATGGTAAGACTTTGTCTCATATCCTTTGGACATGTTGTCGAAAGAGATCAGTGTTTGCAGACGAATATCATGCTTGATAAAATAGAAGGTCAGTGAAAAAGGGGAAGACCCTCATTGAGATGGATTGACACAGTGCCTGTCACAATGGGCTCAAACATATCAAAGATTGTGAGGATGGTGCAGGACTGGGTAGTTTTTCTTTCTGTTGTACATAGAGTCACCATGAGTTGGAACCAACTTGATGGCATCTAATTTTGCTGATCACTAACTTCATGGGAAGGAAAACAGGATAATTGTAGAAACTGTTAATGGTACATGTTGTGTTGTTGTTGTTATGTGCCGTCGAGACGGACTCAACTCATAGCGACCACTCTTTGGGTTTCCAAGGCAATATCACTACGGAAGTAGATTGCCCCATCTTCCTTCTGAAGAGTGGCTGGTGGGTTTGAACTGCCAGCCTTCTGGTTAGCAGTCAAGTACCTTAGGCACTATGCTACCAGAGCTTCTTATGTTGTTATGTTGTTGTGTTAATGGTACATAAGGTAACTATTTGTGTTTTGTAGAACAAATTGAAGAGATTTACAACATAATCTCCATTAATATTACTACATCTTACTCTTCAGACCAATAAATTGAAACTCAAATATGATAAATAACACATATAAGGCCATGTATATCATCCAAGCTGCATTTGGCAGAGTGCGAAGTTGACCCAGGTCTGTGGACTAGAAATCCTTTCATAAGTTTATCCAGCTCTTAATAAAGGAGCTCTGTGGAGGGCTGTATCCTCTAGATATTTATATATTATCTGTAGATTGTTCATGAAGCATATTAAATTTGGTTATTTTTTACTATAGCTCTATTGAAGCTTAAGAGAAACAGGAAAGAAGAGATTGTGTATAAATTCTCAATGACTTTTAAAGCAGAAACAGCTGTTTGGTTACACTGATCTTGAATGAATACAGACAGACTTCTTAAGTTGATGCACTTTAGATTACACTTGCATTGTCATATCACTCTTTGAAAATGCATAGAGAAAGCTATGGAGAAAAATCATTGCATTTTTTTTTTAAAGCAATGTCATATGTAATATAAAATAACAGTGCTTGACTACATTTGCTGATTAAACTGGTTCCTGAATTTCTACTAATCGTTATAAATAATCCCAAAGGAACTTAATCTAAATTCTCACCACTGAACACTGTTTCTGAATAATATTTGGATCTATTCAAGAGAATCTACTCATAAACTCCTAGTGTTGACTTAAAGCACTTTGATATATGGTTACATAAATAAATTCAGACATAGATCTACTCTTAAACTCCTTAATCTAATAGCTCTTATACAACCATGAGATGGAAACATTAACTATAAGCAGAAATACAAAACCAACACAATTTAAAATAATACCTTTAATTTAGTTCAAGTGATGACCCAGTTTTGCAAAATTTAAACTGCTGCCAATACATGGCCATGGTACTCTCTGCTGTGGTTAGCGGGGCTTTGAAATTACTTTGTGTTTATCTGAGTTTTCCAAAGCAGACTCTGAGACAAAGACAAATATGTGAGTGGCTTACTTAGAAATATGATTTTAGGAAGTCAAGTTAAAAGACTTTGGAGCAGAAAAGACAGAAGGAAAAGTTCATCCAAAAAATATCTTATTCAATTGGCCACCTAAAGGGAAGATTGTTCCCTTCATCCAAGAGAGTATCTAATAAGCCTTGTGGTATGTCTCAGAACGACCTACCACAACAAAAAGAAGGGAAATCATGTCCTGTTAGTTCACCCCTCAACAAGTAAGTAATGTGCATTTATGGTTATTACGCACTTCATGAAATATGCACACACAAGGTCAGAGAAGCACTGGGCAGAAAATCAGAAGTCCCCAGTGTGAACTGTCAAGACGCTGTTAGAGTGCACTTGTGCCAAGCTGCTGAATTTCTGAGTGGAGTTGTCCACGGCAACAACGGTTGGAATAAAACACGAGGCCAAGGATATTTGAAGCGATGTGAAAGAGTTTGTTCTGAAGTACATAGGGTCTCTGTGAATCAAAGACAACTCAACAGCACCTAACAACAATGGGAATAAGAGAATTTCTATTAATTCAGAACCTGAAATCTTAAATTATTCAGAATATCATATCTTTATAAAATTAAAATAATCTTAAAAGATTTTAAAAGATTTTTAGAGGGTAGATGGACACCCTGTTGAGAAACATTCTTAGCATATGTCATTCACAGATGTTTTAGATGATCACTCTGTCAGGTTACACAGTCCTAAAAATATCTGGATATCAATTACTTTATAGATGTTTTATGAGCACAAGTTCTCAGAGCTGTTGCTGTTAGGGCCATCAAATTGGCTCTGACTCATAGTGACCCTGTATACAACAGAACAAAACACTGCCCAGTCCTGCGCCCTCCTCACAATCCCTACTATGCCTAAGCCTATTGTTGCAGCCACTGTGTCAGTCCATCTCATTGAGGGCCTTCCCCTTTTTCACTCACCATCCACTTTGCCAAATATGATATACTTTTCCAGGGAATGGCCCCTTCTGACAACATGACCAAAGTAGATGAGACAAAGTCTGGCCATTCTAGTTTCCAAGGAGCATTCTGGCTGTACTTCTTCCAGGATTGATCTGTTATTTTTTCTGGTCCATGGCACTTTTATTTTTTTCCTAAATATCTAATTCTTTCTATTAGGTTTAACATATTTTGTCAAATCCTTCTTATGTGTTTTCTGCTACAATCTGGGAATTAAAAAATGATCAGGTCACAAACACTAGAGGTTTCCTGAGCCTTATTGGGAAGGCAGGCACCAAAACAAACAATTACAGTTCAATAGAATGGAATTCTACAGTTGATAAATGTTCAGAGTGTTTGTTGGACCGAAACATGTGTTTTCTACATCCAAAGAGAAAATTCCACATGCACAACTGTCACTGAAATAATAAACGGGTGAAAGTCAAAGGTGCCATGACAACCACAACAATTATTACCACAAAAACAACCCAAGTATGTCATCTTAGGGAGAAATAAAAAGAATTTTCATAGCTAATGTGGGTTAGAATTTCCATTATAGCCCCTGAACAGTGAGAGGGTAAGTTTTTTCCCTTGATCTAATTAGCATACCAAGCCCAACCATGTTATATATGGCAGAGGATACAAAACCACTCATTAGCTCAATTCAAGGTAAATTAGATGAAGAGAAATGACATTGTAAGCTTTCAAATATAATCCTAACCCATATTTACTCACAATAATATAAATAAATAAATAAATAAATAAATATATATATGAAAAACAGAGAACAAAAATAAACTACTCTACATTTTGCCTTGGAAATATTTTCTGATATTTATATTTAGACAAATGTATGCTTTTTAGTATTACAGAATCATTCTTTAAAATGTGTCAGTCAATGTTGAGTGCTATTTCTCTAAGAAAAAAAAAATCTATTATAATTATGTTAGCTTTGCCAGAATATAATATACATATACATATACACAGTCATACTTAATCTATACATATGATGTGAATTATATGCACAACACTGCAGTATTTCTAAGGAGTTATAGATATCAAGAGTGAAAGTATTCTTTTAGGTCATAATAATCTTTTGCATATAATTTCATGAAAAATAACTCAATAAAGTCATCTTGCTTTTGGTAACATTAAAAAGCACATCAAAGGCCCAATGAAGCATTAGAATATTAAATAAATTAATTGTGTTTTTTTTAATAGGACTCTTTCAGCTAAATGCTTTCACATATACCCATTTGTTCTCATTATGTTTATTTATACGAGTAAGGTAGGGTGATTGCTTATGATTTTTCAGTTAAATTTTTCATGCATGTAGAATGATCTTGATTAAAACACACTTCTACAACATTATATCTTAATAATGCAAATATCAAACACGTTAATTGTGTTTGATAAGATTGCACAATTTTCATGATTTCTGAAGTGAATATGCTGGACCCACTGAGATGCAGCTTGTAATAAATATGAAAAAGCTGACCATCTGTGTTTCAAGAATTTAAAAAATCAGAACCAAACTCACTTCCTTCCAGTGGATTCAACTCATAGCCACTGAGGCTGTATGGGAAGTAGATTGCCCCATCTTCCTTCCAAGGAATGGCTGGTGGGTTTGAACCACCAGCCTTCTGGTTAGCAGTCAAATGCCTTAGGCACTGCGTCACAGGAATGTTTCCACTATTTCCAGGGAATACACTTCATTTACTTCCATCTATATGGACTTAAGCTAAAACATAAAAAAAAGAGCATTTAATACTTCCTTTAAATATAAAACCTATTTTTAAATAATGCCACAATGCTTACCTCCTTCTTAATTTGCTGGTCCACAGTCATGGTCTCTTTCCTGTGCTTAAAAAAAAAAAAAAGAAAAGAAAAGAAATCCATTGCCATCAAATCGATGGCAACTCCTAGCGACCCTACAGGACAGAATAGAAGAATAGAACTGCCCCATAGGGTTTCCAAGGCTGTAAATCTTTCTGGAAGAAGATGGCCTCATCTTTCTCCTGTGGAGTAGCTGGTAAGTTTGAACCATCAACCTATTGATTAGCAGCCGAATGCCTTAACCACTGTACCACCAGAGCTCCTTCCTGTGGTTTAGAGACTCTTATTTTAATAAAAACTCATTTTGTTGAGGATGGAGATGTTAGTAATGAGAAAGATGCTCCTGGGAAATTAGCATTTATTTGGTATCCACATTGTATCTAGTATTCTTTGCATCCATTGCCTTATTCAACTCTCACCATCACTGCATTGCATACATGTTATTCTGTACGATTTGCTTGAAAAATGAGAGGCTTATAGATGTTAATTGACTTTTGCATTGCTTGAATCCCTATACAATTACCTCTCTTTATTACTTTTTCTCAATATTTCTACTGACTTCTAATATGTATAAGAAGGGGTCAGGCCAATTTTTAGAACAAAATTTTGAAGGATTTGTCTGCTATATTTTTATATTTTTCACTTTTAAACTAATCTTACTAGTCTGACTTTAGACCATTTTTAAGTATGGATATATATTGTAACACAGAACATATATTTAATATGATTCTTTTTTTAAGAAATCCCTTCTTAATACACTTTCAGTGAGATTTAGTATCTGTTTAGAGAGAGAAGAGGGAAGGGTCAAAGTTGACTGAACCTAAAATGTTTTACATTGAAATTCATGTTCCATAGTTTCTATTTCTAGAGGTCAACTTTTTATAGCAGTGTACTACTATGTCCTCTTCTTAGTCTGTCTTAGTCTGAAAGTTCCATTGAAACCTGTTCAACATGGCTTCACACACACACACACTCACTGACGTGGAGTTGGATCCAACTCATAGCGACCCCTCCTTGGGTTGCCGAGGCAGTATCACTATGGAAATAGGCTCCCCAATCTTTCTTCTGAGGAGTGGCTGGTGGATTTGAACTGCCAGCCTTCTGGTTAGCAGTCTAATGTCTCAGACACTATGCCACCAGAGCTCCCTCAACGTGGCTTACCCATCTAAAATTTGAAATACGAGTGGCATGGCTTCCAGCATCACAGTAACTAACATGCTAGCCATCACAGTAACACAATAGCCATCACAGTGAGACAAACTGACAGACAAGTTGTGGCAAGAATTTGTGAGAATGGGACAGATCTAGACAATGTTTCATTCTGTTACACATAGGATTTCTATGAGTGGGGACCATCGGATATTTAAATGTGTTACCCACCCTTCAGAAGACAGTTCAATCACAGATGATAAAACAAAATTTGAAATGACTCATTCAGATTTTTAGATCCCTTTCAGTGTAAAATTAGATTAAAATGAGAATGTAATCACTTTAGTGCCAAAAATGGAAAATAATGTTAAAGAGCAAAGATAACATTTTGAAGACTAAGGTGCACCTGACTTAAGCTATGGTATACCGGTTGCCTCATATACAAGTGAAAGTTAGACAATGAATACAGAAGACCAAAGAATAATTGTTGTTGTTGTTGTTATGTGCCGTCAAGTCGGACCTGACTCATAGCGACTCCTCCTTGGGTTTCCGAGGAGGCATCTCTACGGAAGTAGATTGCCTAATCTTCCTTCCAAGGAATGGCTGGTGGGTTTGAACCGCCAGCCATCTGGTTAGCAGTCAAATGCCTTAGGCATTATGCCACCAGTGTGTTTTTGTTAAAGTATAGGGTCAGTGAAAGTGGGGAGAACCCTACTGAATTGGAGTGACACAGTGGCTGCAAACATGGGCTCAAACATAGCTAAAATGATGAGTATGGTGCAGACCCAGACAGTATTTCTTTCTGTTGTACATAGGATCCCTGTGATTTGGAGCTGGCTTGTTAGCATCTAACAACAACAACATTATTTTGTATAAAGTGCTTACTTGCCTTTTTTCTGGAACTGAAACTTGCTGAAACTCCAGGACTTCTCTGTACCCACAACTTGAACACTGTAACATAGTATGAAATTACACTATTGAAATGAAATAATATATTTTAAAATGCTGAATGCATGATATCATATATTTTGTAGCCCAAGTGTTAGATTTGGTTCCCAGCAGTGAAGGGACTTTAGCTATTCTTTGGATTACTTATCTGGGACAAAAACTAAACTAAACTGAACAAATCTATGCCTCAATAGGAAAGATAGAATGCATATCTAGTTCATTTAGGAAGAAACTCCCATGTGTATCCTGCTTCCATGAGATGTCTTCTACTAGGCATGCATACTTGGATTGTTGTTGTTGTTGTTATGTGCCATTGAGTTGGACCCGACTCATAGTGACCTCTCCTTGGGTTTCTGAGGCGGTATCACTATGGAAGTAGATTGCCCCATCTTCCTTCCGAGGAGTGGCTGGTAGGTTTGAACCGCCAGCCTTGTGGTTAGTAGTCAAGTACCTTAGGTACTATGCTACCAGAGCTCCCATTCTTGGATAGACACATGAATTCAATTACTTTTCCCAAAGAACATGAATACAGCTAAAAATAATTTGAATGTGTGCACAGCCATGTGGTAATTTACAGACAAAACTCTCTCTTCATTCTAGCCTCTGTGTGGAGTCTTAGGGATCCTGAACATCTGTGTCTGTCTGTGGAGTTGTGTGTGTCTGTGGAATTGTAGACAGTTCCATTTGCCTTTTAAAGAGGAAAAGAAAATATCATTAAAAAGAAAAGTTTGAAAAGTGTTTACATAACAGATGCTTCTAATGAAGAGTTTTCTGTTTACACTTGGCCCAGTAGTTGGCAAATATTTGGTTTGTTCAGAAAACAGAAAGATGGCTCAAACCCTGAACGTGGGAAGACATGTAGAGTAATTACAGGAGACAGCCTTCCTAAGTTTACCAGTTAATCAGTTGCTGTAGAGTTGATTCTGACTCATGCAGACCCATATGTGTCAGAAATGAACTGAGCTCCATAGAGTTTGCAATGGTTGATTTTTGGAAGTAGATTGACAGGCCTTTCCATGGGTGGTTTCTATTCCTGGCTGTGGTTCTAGTGAATTTCAGAAAACTTTCATTCATTTTCCTGATACTTCTTTTGTCTCTGTATGATCTATTCTCCACACAGCAGCTGGGGCAGCCCTTAAAAATTTCCATTAAGCCACGCCATCAGCTTGGTCATAAGCTTCCAATGTCTCCCTACCATTCTTTCCTTAAAATCTTTCTGATGGCTCTCAGATCCCATTACATCACTTTAATATGTCTGTTGACTACATTCTATGTAATTCGTACATTTTCTAACATTTCTGTAGCCACACTGACCATTTTGCTATTTTTTGAAATCATGAAACTTTTTCCCAACTCAATCTTTCCTGTATTCACCACAAAAATATAAGTTACTTCCCTAGTACCTACCATACCTTCAGCTGCTGAGCTAATACGTGATAAATGAATGATGAAACAGCAACAATGTTAATGCAAATTATCAAAGCTTAGGGTGCTATATTATTGTGAGTTATTGTAATTATGCTGTTGTTAGTTGCCATTAAATCAGCTTTGACTCATAGTGGACTTTATGTATAAAATAACAAAATGTTGTCCACTGCAGATCCATCTTCATGATCTTTGGTATGTTTGAGCCCATCACTGTGGCTACTCTGTCAGTTCATCTCATCGAAAACTTCCTGCATTTTCACTCCAATCTACTTTTCCAAACATGATGTCCTTTTCTGTTAATTGGTCTTTCCTGATAATGTGTCCAATGTACATGTGTATTTTGGTTGAAAGGCTGATTTTTTTGTTCTTCTGGCAGGCTGCAGTTTATTCACTATTCATCACCAACATCACAATTAGAATGCACCAATTCTTCTACTTTCTGTTATTGTCCAGCTTTCACATGCATGCAAGATGATTTAAAAGACCATAGCTTTAGGTCAAGAGCAACACAGTCATCATCATAGTCATCATCATGACATCTTTGCATTTTAAAACTTTAAGGATATCTTTTGCAGTAGATTTGCCCAATGCAATTCATTGCTGAATTTCTAGATTACTGCCTCTGTGGATTTTGATTTTTGTTCTGAGTAAAATGAAATCATTGACAATATCAGTTAATTCTTTGTTTAATGATGGTAATTGGCCCAGTTGTAAGGATTTTTGTTTTCTTTATGCTCAGGTTCAATCCATACTGAAGACTTTAATCTTCATCAGGAAGTGCTTTAAGTCATCTTAATTTTAGCGAGTAAGGTTGTGTCCACTGCATATTACAGTTTGTTAATATGTCTTTCTCCAATCTGTGTACCATGTTCTTTTAGAAATAGGCTGGTTTCCCACATAACTTGTTCAGCACACAGGCAGAATAAGTATGGTGAAAATACATAACCTTTCACATGCATTTTCTTCATTTAAAACAATCAGCATATAGTAAGCATACAATAATCTTTTTTTTAAAGGTTTCTCTCCTTCATCATCATCATCACTAATTACAGCTTGAGCCAGTTAACTATACTTTGAGCTACAGAAAAGAGAACAGCTGATTATCAGTGATTAAGTGATAAAGATATTTAGGACCTCACATTCCAAGACATTTACAGGTAGGCTGTATAAATGTGTCACCTGACTCAATAATAATATTAAGAACTCATGCTCTTCAATTCTTTAGATATGCCATCTTTAAAATTAGCTATTTTTCCTCACATTTCTCACCTATTGGAAGATAGATTCCATAATTTTAGTGCTTTCTTCAGTGAAATAAAACATTTATCCAAAAGTCCCTCTGTTCATTTCCCCTCAAGGCTCATTGTCCAGAATCAGGTCCTTTGGCTCACTCTAGTTCTAAGGAAGTCTGGAAAATAAATTACCTGGCAATAAGAAATAGTAAGATTATGATAGGCTTATACATATTTTTATTAATCTTTGGGGACCATGAACATTGGTACTCTGAGCAGGTTTCTGTGGTGAATCAGAAAGAGATGAGTGGAGAGAAATCCTGTTCAGGCATATTTAATCATGTATTCTAAAGAGATGTTATTAAAACTTAATGTAATATATATATATATATATATATATATATATATATATGCCTAGCGTAGAGTTCATCGATGAATTAGGCCTGTTGGTAGGAAAATAAATAAATAAGATTGACCATTGAAAGAAAATTTTCCCAAGAAAAAATCAAGCTTTATTTTGTTATAAATAAATTATAATAGGACCACACAAAAAACACTGTAGTCAATCTTTAAGCTATAATAATTTCAGCAATATGGTAAAATGGCAGAATAAGCAGACGAACTACATAGACCCTCTTCAATGAAGAAAAGGGAAATCAATTAAAACAGACACAGAAGACAATCCTGGAGCCCTGATCTTTGAAAGGAAGGATACAGAAGTGGACTAACAGTAGAAGAACCTTCATGAAAACACTGAAAAAAGATATATGGAGCTGCGGTTTGGCAGCAATCCTGATGGTACAGACAGCTTGGACACGGCCAAGTGATGTAAGGACCTAAGAATTAACCTAAAAATTGGCCCTGCTAATAAGGGGCTGCATGAGGACTGTGAGTGGCTGGTAAATAAAAGGGGAAACAGCTAAGAAGGAGACAGGCTGAGCTATGGGCTTTTGCCTGTCCAGAGGGTGCAGCTATTTTGAATGTTAACAAGTGGTTCAACCATTTTGGATATTTCAAACAACAGCAATCTCTCAGCTTCCAGAGACCTAAGAATAGGCTCCACTTGCAGGGAAACACAAGGACGTTCTGGATGTAAAGGACTGGAAAGGTGCAATATTTCCCATGTTACTCTGATACCGCATGCCCTCTTAGTGAATGGAGGTACTGCCATCCCTCACTTCCACACACCTTCTGAGCCAGCAGGAATTCCCTCCCAGTCTGTGTGCTCAGACAGAGCCTGGGTGTCCTGACCCACCTT
>NW_006922139.1:1717671-1718775 GCF_000298275.1 Orycteropus afer afer
AAAGTGATAAACCTTTACATCACAAAAAAAAAAAAAAAAAAAAGAACAAACACAAATATTTAGCAAATTCTAAAACAATGAAAGAAAATGATAACATGATTACTAAACAAAGTGAGATCAGCACAGAAAATTATATGGAAGAAAAAAATAAGGAACACCAGGAAAAATTACATAACAAAATGAAGCAACCAATTCATACTTGTTGATAATTGCACTGAATTTCAATGGATTAAATGTACCACTCAAGAGACGGAGAGTGGCAGACTGGACAAGAAAACAAAACCCATCAATATGCTATCTACAAGAGACACAACTTAGAGACAAAGACAGAAATAGACTGAAAATCAAAGATTGGAAAAAGATATATCAAGCAAATGGCAACCAAAAAGAGCAGGAGTGGCAAAATTAATTTCTGATCAAATGGACTTTAAGACAAAAACCACAATACGAGGCAAGGAAGGACATTATATGATGATTGAATGATCAATTGGACAAGAAGATATAACCATAATAAATATCTATGGACACAATGAAAGAATCCCCAAATACATAAATCAGACTTTTAAAGAGTTGAAAAAGCAAATGAATGGCTCTACAGTCATAGAGGGAGATTTTAATACACCACTTTTCATGAAAGATAGAACAACTGAAAAGAAACTCAACAAAGATGCAGAAGAGCTAAACAATACAATCCACCAACTTGATCTTAGAGTCATCTACAGAACACTTCAACCAACAAAAGCACAATATACATACTTTCCAGTGCACATGGAAAATTTTCCATGATAGACCATATATTAGACCATAAAGCAAGCCTTAATAAGTTTAAAAACATTTCATCTTCTCAGGTCACAATACTATCAAATTAGAAATTAACAATATAAAGATCAATGAAAAAAATAGCAAACAGATGGAAGCATAACAACACCTTCCATAAGAAGGATTATGTAATAGAGGAAACAAAAAATGGACTTAAAAAATCCATTGAGGCGGGGCAAGATGGCAGACTAGGCAGAAGGATTGCACAGACCCTCTTCAACAAAGAAAAGGGAAACCAATTAACACAGACACAGAAGATAATCTTGGACCCCTGAGCCTTGAAGG
>NW_006922139.1:1736829-1744697 GCF_000298275.1 Orycteropus afer afer
CATGTTGTAAGAAGGGACCATTCCCTGGAGAAGGATGTCATGCTTGGTAGGGTGGAGGGTCGACGAAAGAGGGGGAGGCCTTCAACAAGATGGATTGATACGGTGGCTGCAATGATGGGATCAAGTATAGCAGGGATTGTGGGGCTGGCGCGGGATTGGGCAGTGTTTCGTTCTGCTGTGCATGGGGTCACTATGAGCAGAAACGACTCGATGGCACTTAACAACAACAACAACATATATATATACATACAGCCATGTATATTTGTATGTAAAGCTCTGTTCTTAAACTTGGAATATATGACTAAGATGCCTATGACAGGAGTATCTCTGTGCTTCATTTCACGATGTGTGGGCTGAATTCAAATGTGACCATATTTTCACAAAGTATGTTATTATAGATTGACAAATTACAGACTGTGTTATTTCTACAAAAAACTTGTTTTGGGCTGTGTTAGTATTAAAATTTGGAACCACAGTGTATTGCAGAGCCCATAGTTTACTGTGATTCTATCAAGACTACATATTTGGGACAAACATCATACAATATCCAATGTTTCTTTTCCATCATAATGATAGAAACACAAGTCAATTAGAAAACTACATATGCATCAATCTACACCTCTCTGTTCCCCCTCTGCGCTATCTACATTCTGTGAGATACATTTTTGTCTTTTATATTCTCTACATCGGTTATTTTGGAAGGTGATTATATCTTTCTGCTTTTCTTAACAACGTCGGCCAAATTCTTAATAAGAAAATCTGTCACATCTTGATAAATCATCACCTTCTACCATACCCAGTTATATAGAGCAGCTGGACAATCCTATCACAGCTGCTACTTCCCATTGTAGCATTCATTGTTGAGTAAAACGATTCCTGTAGGCAGCGTCCTTTGAGTATGTTTCAAGAGGGAAATGTCTTCATTATCCTTACCATTAAAACAAATCCATGTGGAAAGAGTGAAATCCATAGAAAACACAGCTGGTCCGAGAGCATCCGTAGTACTATTTTCATTAGTAGGTATTTTCTTTCTGATTATGCACATATTTCAGTGAATTGTTTCTAAATTTGGCAAGCCTTACGAAAGTCTGCTTCACCATACATTTCTTAGTTTTGAAGTAAGTGAAAGGTATTGTTGCCTTCGATGTTAAACTGCATTTCTCTTTCCTTTTCTATCTCCAGGTCAACTTATCTCAGAGTGATCAAGTAAACTCCATAAATGGAAACCCTGGCGTATGTCCTGAAGCTTCTCATTTTCATCCCAATAGTCTCTCTGGGTACCCATTTATCTCTGAGTTGTTTGATTACTGATGATATTTTTTACAAATACAAAATCATACATAAATGGTCTTCCTTGACTGCCAATGCCACTAAGCCAAATCCAGTAATAGAATTGTGTTTTCCATCATTTTTCACTTTGATTGAAAACATGAAAATAGATTAAAAATAAAAAATGGAAATGCCATACAATTTTAAAACCATTGCCTTTCTAAGGCCATTATCTATATGTTTCAACAGAATTGGCTAAAATATGACCATTTTGTCATGCCATACTACCTTAGAAAATTGTTACAGATCAATTACGTGGACAGAATAGGGCAACTAAATAAAGATGCTAATGTAACTTACAATATTGAACTATCTCTGATGATAGAGCTTTTTTGGACAGCTACACTTTCCATGTTATGAATCAATATTTTATTCTATAATATAGAGTTTAATATTATTATTTTACATAAATACGTATATATCAGTATCCATTGCCATACATCCAACTCTGACTCATCATAACCCTATATGTACATGAGTAGAACTGTTCTCCACAGAGATTTTAATGGTTGATTACTCATAATTAATATTCAGATGGCCAGGTCTTTCTTCTGAGGCACCTCAAGGTAGACTCATCCTCTAAACTTTTAGTTAGTAGCTGAGCATATTAATTGTTTGCACAACTTAGGGATTCTTAAATATATAGATATACATAAATGTTTTCAATTGTACTGTAGAACAGAGAAGAGTATTGCAAGGGCAGATTATCACTTAATCACTGATTCAATTAAAATGCCAGCATAAAGACTTTGTTTAATTTACTTGGATAAAGACCCAACCACTGAAGCCCTCACGTCCCACAGAGAATTTTTCAGCTTGTGAGAAACAATAGTATCCTCCACAATTGTTCTGAGATAGTAGCATGTTTATACATAGATTTTGTTGTCAGATAGTATAGACTCAGACCCAAAGTCCTCTAACAGATATCATCTGAGTGTCTTTTGACAAGTAGTTTGACCCTATAAATTGGAGCTGTTTATGAGATTTCAATGAGATAAAGTGTATAAAGTACCTACCACAGCTTCCGACAAAAAGTATGTACTGAAAACAGGTATTTTCCTGTCTCCTTTCCAAGTTAGGACAAAAATAAACAGAAGCAACCCTGAAAAAAGTCCTTCTGTGAAAGCTGTTAAGGGGCTTCAGTTACCAGAACTATGAGAGAAGATTTACAAGTATCATCCTCCATTAAACTCAAGCAGGCAGCCTCTACATTTGCTTAGAGATCATTGTTACAGAGACAAAGCCCCTCCCATCTTAACATATCAAGCAGAAATTTCCTTAACAATGTGGTTTTTATAGAATGAAGAAAGGGTAATAAAATAATCACCAAAATGTGGACCTGTCACAGAACTGCCTTATTAGCTTCTTGGATTTGTGAAATTTCTTCCCTTTGACTCAAAACTACTTGGAAAAAAAAATTGTGACAATGGTTATTAATTTTTGTTGTTTTTGTAAAGAACAACTGAGTTAATGAGTATACTAAACTTAAGACTGAAAGAGTGATAAGTTGTATGTAATACTTCGGTGGTCCCTGACCTTAGAAAACAAATTTAGTAAGCAAATATAATCTAAAACATATTATAGGGAAATCCATCAGAAAATAGAGTGTCTAATATCATTTGAAGATATCCATTAGTAAAACCGTTCTGTGGATATGGCAGATAATTGTTTTATTGTCATCCTGGACAGTTATGTTTTTATCCAGTTTGATCAATGGTAGTCTTATATCCTAGGTCTCCCTTTCTTTGCCTTCCTAGTGAGTCATTAGTCATAGGGTTTCAACTTCCACTGTGTTTCCCGAGAAGGAAAAAAAAAAATTCTTGATAAGTATGTGGAACAGTTAGAATATCAGTATACGAAATTGACATGACTGATCCTTCTCTCAGCTTCTCAAGAAAATTAACATGTAGAATCTCTTGTAACCCATTGCCCTAGCGTTAATTCTGAGTCACAGAGACCCTATAAAACAGAGTAGAACTGCCCCCAAAGGGTTTTCTAGGTTGTAATCTTTGCAGAAGCAGACTGCCTCATCTTTCTCCTGACTAGCGACTGGTGGGTTTAAACCACTGACCTTTTGGTTAGCTGCCTATCACTTAACCTACTTTTGAATCTCTTATACAAAGACCCAAATATATACATCCTCTGAGGATTCTGTGAAACAAAGGTCATGTGTAGCATCCTTCGTAGTCAAACTCAAATTGCATACTATTTCATTTGCTTTCCATGTCTAGGCTTTGCTATGATTTGTTACATAAGGAGAAGGTGTTTGTTTGTCTGGGATCTCTATTCATTTTTGTTTTATTCAACTCAATGAATTTCCTGGGACTTAAATACCTTTGCAAATATTTAATAATTATTATTCTCTCAAATCTGGTAATTTTTCAAGGCAATTTGTATCTACTGTATTACTTCCTCTCCTGGGGATGCTGACCTATATATCAACAATTACATTTTATATAGAAAAGTTAGAAAGAGTATTGACATGTCTCTTGCTTTTTGAATAATGGGTAAAATAGGTACTTGGTGCTACGTAAACTGCTGTATTTCTGCATGAGATATTGTTTATTATTGCTCATAGTTTAGTAAACTAAAGTAAGGAAACTTGGATTGTAATTATTGTACTGATGTTTATTTTTATTTGATTATAATTACAAACATGGACCAAATCAGAGTGTAGTTAGTATTCAGGAAAATTGTCAGGTGATAGAAATAAAAAATACTTTTTGTTGAATCTTTTCACTGGACTTTCCTAAACTTTGGGACAACCAAAGACCATTCACATTTAACCCTTTCATGACCCTTGGGACATATAACACCTACATAAATGCTGATCTTCTGGGGTTTATTGGGTAACTACTTTTCCACTGACATTGCATGCAGCCATCAAGAGCCATCAAATACCTGTATACGTGTATGAAATGGAAGAAATGAGTATGCATGACAAATTACTGTTTTTATAATGCATTTCATCAGGTGATGCATCTGAGACATGTCATTTTTGTGAAACTTTGTCTCTTTTGTCTTTTTTACTGAGAGATAAAACTTATATTTCTGATTCCTGTGTTATTTGGAAATTGCCTTCCCTGCGATAATTCCACATTCTCACACAAATACCTCATTTTCAGGCTCCCTAACGTGTAAGCACCTGTCCAGGAATGTAGGTGGTGAGCATCCACAGGGATATATGTGTCCCATTAATCTTACACCTCCAACTCCAGAGGAATATAGGTTTCCCACAGAATTTTATCTTCAGAGTCCAGAGTAACAAGTGTGTCCCACAAAATATATGTAAAATTTATATTTCATAACAAAATTTCAGCAGTGGTCCTTGATTTAGCATGCCTTCCACTAATGAAAACACATCTAATGAAACGTATCTACAAAAATGAAAAACTGAAAATAACTGGTTAATAAAAAGATTAAAGACAAAAGAAGCAATCCCTCTCTATCCAATTTTTTTTTTTCATGTTCTTTTTCTTTCAGATAATAACTTGTATGTTGGCAATTTTTGTGTGTAAATTATTATTTCCATTTAGGGCAAATTTCTTCATACAAAAACAAAATTTTAGTTATTTTTGTATAGGGAAATATATAACATTTTTCAGCTGACTTTGTATTTTGAGTCACAACTCAGGACATTCTCACACCAAAATTTACAAAGGAATATAATTGTATTCTCTTCCTGTACTTTTTTCTTAAGCATTTAGATATCTGATGGAGTTGGAGTTTATGCAGATATATTATGTAAAAGTTTAATCTTTATCATTTTTCAAAAGTCAATCTCATTACAAGAACTTATTTTTTTAAAAAGTACATTGCCTCCACTAATTCGAGATTTCACCTTTAGAATATATTCAATTGTCATATACCCTTGGATCCATTTCTAAGCACGCTGTTCTGCACCATTGGTTTGTTCATGAGCCAGTGAAACTCCTTAAGACCTAAGGAGTTTCCCTACA
This sequence comes from Orycteropus afer afer, assembly GCF_000298275.1. NCBI lineage: Eukaryota > Metazoa > Chordata > Mammalia > Tubulidentata > Orycteropodidae > Orycteropus > Orycteropus afer. The sequence continues at coordinate 1,742,118 of NW_006922139.1, forward strand.
TCCCTCTAATGACCTCAGATCACTTTTAGTCTGTGGGCATATAAATAATTCATAAATTTGAATTTCGTTGAATGCTAGAATTATATGAAAGTATAATATGTGTGTATTCTGTTTCTTCTAAATTACAAAAGGACCTATAAAAGTCAGGAACAAATAGTCCTTATCAGTTTAATGATGAGTACTCAGAATGCAAAGCAGATATATGATTATTTGTTTTTGTTGTCAGGTGCCATTGAGTTGGTTCTAACTCACAGTGACCCTGTGTATAACAGAATGAAACACTGCCCGGTCTTGTGTTTGAATCCATTGCTGCATCCAACATGCCAGCCCATCCCATTCCTCTCATTGAGGGTCTTCTTTTTCACAGACGCTCTTCTTTACAAGTATGGTGGCCTTCTCCAGGAGCTAGTCCCTCTGAAAACATGTCCAAAGTCCATGAGACAGAGCCTTGCTATCCTCACTTCTAAGGAGTATTCTGTCTGTACTTCTTTCCAAGACAGATCTCTTCATTCTTCTCATAATCCATAGAGTATTCACTGTTCCTTAACAAAAACATAATCCAATGGCTTTAATTCTTAAAAAAAAAGCAAACAAACAAACAAACTCACTGCCATTGAGTCTATTATTACTCATAGTGACCCCCTTTACATTTTCAAAGTGGTAAATCTTTACAGAAGTAGATTGCCCAGTCTTCCTTCCATGGAGTGGCTGGTGGGTTTTAACTGCCAACCTTGAGTTGAATCTTCCTTATGCAATGCCCAGCTTTTTCATGTATATGAGGCTATTGCAAATAGCATGTCTTGAATCAGGCACGCCTTAGTCCTCGTCGTGAGATCTTTGCTTTTTAACACTCTAAAGAGGTCTTTTGCAGCAAGTAATGTAATATGTCCAATCCTTTCCTTAAAGTTGTTAATTGGGGAAATACGTATTATATATGATCTGTCTACATTCTGTTATAGGAGCTCTGGTAGCATAGTGCCTAAGGCACTTGACTGCTAACCAGAAGGCTGGCGGTTCAAACCCGCCAGCCACTCCTCAGAAAGAAGATGGGACAATCTACTTCCTTAGTGATACTGCCTCAGCAACCCAAGGAGGAGTCGCTATGAGTCGGGGCCAACTTGATGGCACACAACAATAACATTCTTCTTTATTTGTATGCATTCATTTAATAAATTTATTAATTAATTTCTCTCAGGAATAATGTAACACACTTTTTAAGTGTTTATTATTCTTATATTTGGAAAGCATGGAATGTAAATGTTTTATGAGGTTGATTTTATTCCTTTCAATGAAAATGAAAGTAATTCTTTAGCATCATGATTTTTTTTTCTTTTTTCTGTAAATGAACCTCAGGAAGGTTCAGTCACTTATTCTAGGCTCATAAGTACTAAGTACCCTGATCAGAAATTAAACTATAATTTATAGTTTTAAAACCTGTGTAACGTGTAGCATAACATCTTGACCCCACAAATCAGTATTTAGCATATATTAAATGCTCAATAAGAGTGATTGTTGTAATTTCCTTTAAGATCGATAGATATTATACTCACAATGGAAATTAAACAAAATCACTGTAATAGTAATCAGTTTATATGTCCTTTGAAACCTATACATAATATTTTCTCAGAAAATTCAAGTTAATGCTTCCCATGTAGTTTATGTTCAAAAAATTTATTGAATTGCTTAAAAATTATAAAATTTAATTTTGATTTGAAAATGAAAATTGTAAGCTGTGAGTGTATGACTCAGGTTATGTGTAAATACAGAAAAATACTTGAACAAGAAAATGACTTATTAACTCATGCAAAATAATGATATTCTGGTTGCAGTGAACCTGTGCACTGATTTTATATATTTATTTATAGTAGATCATTAACAATACATATTAAATCTAATTGACTTCATATTTGCCAATATCACTTAACTTAAAACTCCAAGTAAAAGTAAAATTTATACCAGTCATGCATAGATTAATGCTTGTTATTACCTTCAGTTTTCTTTACATCAATATAATAGTTCACCTGACTGGATGTTTGGAATCTTCATAGGGCCAATATTGAGTGGGGAGTTGCTTTCAGGATTATTATAATAGCATTCCTATTCCTTTGGAATAGGATCACTTCCACATGGTTCTATTTCTATGATAAATTATTGTCACAATAATGGCAGCCAACAAGCCAGAATTCCAACCACAGCCAAAGACTGTACCCATGTTGGTTTGGTGAGCCAAGGCATGTTGGGAGCAGTCACTGAATAGCTTTAGAACAGGCCCATCTTTCACAGAAATCATTTCTTTTCCAAATGCTATTCATTCACAGTGGGCTAAATAAGATGACTATCGATCACTTCAATGAAAGGCTATCAAAGAAGGATATTTGTATCCAAAAAGATAAATGTATATTTTTTTTCACAGATTAACTCAATTGTAACCCTTTACCTAGTTTCTTTTTTTTTTTTTTTTATTTTTTTTTTTGATTTGATTTTTAGTTTACAGAGCAAATTCATCTTCCATAAAGCAGTTCACATACACTGTCTCATGATATTAACTGTAATCTCCCATTATGCAACAGCTCCCTTATC
>NW_006922139.1:1744942-1750577 GCF_000298275.1 Orycteropus afer afer
TTTTTTTTTTTTCCTATGATTTTGAGTTTTCTTCCACATTGTTCTCTCACTCTATCCAGGATATCCTATGTAGTGCCCTCTCTGAGTGGTTGACAGTGGTTGTTATTATTGTTGTTAGGTGACATCGAGTTGTCTCCGACTCATAGCAGCTCCATGCAAGGCAGAACAAAACACTGCCTGGTCCTGTGCCGGCTCTAGGATCCTTGCTATAGTTGAGCTCATTGCTGTTGCAACTGTGTCAATCCATCTCATTGAGGACCTTCCCCTCCCTCGTGGACCCTCCCTCCACCTTACCAAGCATGACATCCTTCTCCTGTAAATGGTCCTATCTGACAACATGACCAAAGTAAGTGAAACAAAATCTGGACATTTTTGCTTCCAAGGATCATTCTGGCTGTACTTCTTCTAGAACAGAGTTGTTACTTCCTTTAGCAGTTCAAGGGTACTTTTAGCATTCTCTGCCAACACCACAACTTGAAAGCATAGACGTTTCTTTGGTCTTCTTTATTCACTGTTCAGCTCTCACATGCATGAGGTGATTGAAATGTGGCTTGTGTCAGGCATACCTTAGTCCTCAAGGAGACATCTTTGCTTCTCAGCACTTGAAAGAGGTCCTCTGCAGTCAATTTGCCCAGTGTAGGAACTCTGGTAGCATAGTGCCTAAGGCACTTGACTGCTAACCAGAAGGCTGGTGGTTCAGACATGCCAGCCACCCCTTGGAAGGAAGGTTGGGCAACCTACTTCCATAGTGATACCACCTCAGCAACCCAAGGAGGGGTTGCTATGATTAGAGTCTGACTAGAGGGCACATAACAACAACAACACAACATACATCATCTGATATTCTGACTGCTGCCTGCCTTGTCATCGATTGTAGAACCAAGCAGAGTGAAGACAAATTCAATCTTTTCTCCATTTATCATGATGCTGCTTATTGGTACAATTGTGAGGATTTTTGTCTTCTTTATATTAAGATGTAATCCATACTGCGGACTGTAGTTTTCTATCTTCATCAGGAAATGCTTCAAGTCATCCTCATTTTCAGCAATCAAAGTTGTGTTGTCAGAGTATCGTAGGTTGTTAATGATTCTTCCTCTAATCCTGATGCCACATTCTCCTTCATCTAATCCAACTTATCAGATAATATGCTCAGCATATAGATTGAGTAAGTATGGAGAAAGGATACAACCCTGACACATTCCCTTCTTGATTTTAAACCATGCAGTGTTCCCTTGTTCTGTTCCAATGACATTCCCCTGGTCTATGTGAAGATTCCTCATGAGTAGTTAAGTGTTCTGGAATTCCCATTCTTCTCAATGTTATCTACAATTTTTTATGATCCACATAATCAAATGCTTTTGCATAGTCAATAAAACACAAGTAAAAATCTTTCTGGTATTCTTTACTTTCAGCCGAGAGCCATCTGACATCTGCAATGTTATCCCTCCTTCCACATCCTCTTCTGTATCCAGCTTGCATTTCTGGAAGTTCTCTGTCAATATACAGCTGGAACCATTTTTGAATTACATTCAGTAAGATTTTACTTGCATGCGACATTAATGATATTGTTCGATAATTTCCACTTTTTGTGGAATCACCTTTCTTTGGAATAGGTACAAATATGGATCTCTTTCAGTCAGTTGGCCATGTAGCTCTCTTACAAATCTCTTTGCAGAGCTGAGTGAGTGCCTTTGGTGGGGCATCTGTTTGTTGAAACTTCTCAATGAGTATTCCGTCAATTCCTGGAACCTTGTTTTATGCCAAAATCTTCAGTGTAGCTTTGCCTTCTTCCTTCAATACTGTTGGCTCTTGAACATATGCCACCTCCTGAAATGGGTGAAGATTGACCATGTCTTTTTGGTGCAGTGACTGTGTATTTCTTCCAACTTCTTTTGATGTTTCCGGCATCATTCGATATTTTATCCATAGAATCTTCCAATACTGCTACTTGAGGCTTATTTTTTCTCAGTTTTTTCAGCTTGAGACACGCCCAGTGCATTCTTCCCTTTTGCTTTTCTAACTCCGGGTCTTTGCACATTGCATTAAAGTAATTGGCTTTGTCTTCCTGAGCTGCTCTTTGAAATCTTCTGTTCAACTCTTTTATCTTGTCATTTCTTCTGTTGGCTTTAGCTACTCTTCACTCAAGGACAAGTTTCAGAGTCTCTTATGACATCCATTTTGGTCTTTTCTTCCTTTCTCATCTTTTTAATGACCTCTTGCTTTCTTCATATATGATGCTTTTGATGTCATCCCACAATTACTCTGGTTTTCGGTTATTGGTGTTCAATGCATCAAATCTATTCGTTAGGTGTCTCTAAATTCAGGATGGATATATTCAAAGTCATATATTGGCTCTTGTGGACTTCTTTTAATTGTCTTCAACTTCAAGTTGAACTTGTGTATGAGCAGTTGATGGTCTGTTCCACAATCAGATCTTGGCCTTACTTGGGCTGATCCAAGATATTGAGCTTTTCCATTGCCTCTTGGAGCAGATGTAGTCAATCTGATTCCTGTGTACTCCATCTGACAAAGTCTATGTGTATAGCCACCATTTGTGTTGTTGAAAAAAGGTACTTGCAGTGAATAAGTCATTGGTCTTGCAAAATTCTATCATGTGATCTCCAGCATTAATTCTGTTACCAAGGTCAAATCTTCCAGCTACCAGTGATTCTTCTTTGTTTTTTACTTTTGCATTCCAATCACTGGTGATAATTAAAACATCCTGATTGCACTTTATATTGTTCATTTTAGCTTATTTTCAGACTGCACAAGTTGATAAAAATCTTCAATTTCCTCACCTTTGGCTTTCATGGCTGATGTGTAAATTTCAATAATAGTAGTAGTAACTGGTCTTCCTTGTAGGAGTATGGATGTTATCCTATCACTGACAGTATTGTACTTCAGGATAGATCTTGAATTATCCTTTATGATGATGAATCCGCATCATCCCTCTTCAAATTGTCATTCCCAGCATAGTAGATCTAATTCCAAATGGTCAATACTGATCCATTTCAGCTCACCAATGCCTAGGATATCAATCTTTATGTGTTCCATGTCATTTTTGACAACTTCCAATTTCCCTTTATTCATATCTCATACATTCCATGTTCCTATCTTTATTGGATGTTTGCAGCTCTTTCTCCTCAATTTGAGACATGCCACATCAGCAAATTGAAGTCCCAAAAGATTTATTTTATCTATATCATTAAGGTTGGTTCTACTATGATGAGGCAGCTCTTTCCAAGTCATATTTTGAGTTCTTTCTGACATAAGGGGCTCGTCTTCCTGCATTGTATCAGACAATGTTTCCAGGTTATTCATAAAGTTGCACAGTAATGTGTCAGACAGTGTTTCTCTGCTATTCATAAGGTTTTCCTTAGCTAATATTTTCAGAAGTGGATGGCCTTTTCCTTCTTCCTAGTCTGTCTCAGTCTATATACTGCCTTGAGACCTGTGTACTGTGTGCAACCCTGCTGGTATTTGAAACACTGGGGGCACAGCTTCAAGCCTCACAGCAACATGCAAGCCACCACAGTATGACAAAATGACAGACAAATTTGTCTCCCTTAGCTGTTGGAAATCACTCTGCCCTTCCCTTACCTAATTCCTACCTGGATCCTGCCACTTTGTCATCCCCAGCATTCCCTCCCTTTCCTACCTCCAGGGGTGGGTCCTGTCTCCCACCCCTTGTCTGGATCCTGCTGCTTTTATCATCCTCAGTGTTCCCTCCCTTGACAGTCATCGTCTGGCACCATCTAGTTCTTCTGGTATTGCAGTTTTGTGGGCTGAGGATTGCATGGTGTATCAGTCCCTTGGACTAATTTTTTTCCATTCATCTTTAGTTTTCTTCATTCTTCTTTGCTCTGGATGATTGTCTCTAGATGGCTGCTTGCTAGCTTTTAAGATTCCAGTTGCTACTTGCCAAAGCAGGATATGGAACAATGATTTTGAGTAGTATGTCATGTCAATTGAATTTGATGTCTTCTGCGACCATGACCCCAAGCCCACAGGTCCAACTACTTGGTCCCTCTGGGCAGCTGGCTGCTTTGCCTAGTTTCCATAGAGATAAAATCCTTTGATAGGATAAGAGACATCTAATATATTAGGAGCTCTGGTAGCATAGTGGCTAAAGCACTTGACTGCTAACCAGAAGGCTGGCGGTTCAAACCCACCAGCCACTCCTTGGAAGGAAGGTTGGGCAATCCTACTTCTGTAGTGATACTGCCTCGGAAACCCAAGAAGGGGTCGCTATGAGTCAGGGCCGACTCGACGGCACATAACAACAACAACAAATATATTAATTTTAAAATTGAGATCAGTTCCCAAAGCCATATCTGTAGTGTGCATTTGCACACCTGCAGGCAGTGAGATGACAGTGACCTTAGTTAATGTCAATATCTTTATCTGTTTTTATTATTTTAAGAAATTGTTATGCTCATCTTTTATGTGAATGTGTTGCATAAGTATGTGTTTTGAATAGAACCTCCATCAACTACACCCTTGAGTCAATTAGATTGATAAAACAAGATTCTGTCAATTAGTCTTTTGGAGGCACTGTGTTGATTAATATACTTTCAGTTAATATAAGCTTTGTGGGGGCAAAAAAAAAAGGAAATAAAATATTTTTTAATGTATATAATCCTCTTGGACCAGAAAAGGAATGTTATGGTGAGTAAATCCATTCACAACTGTTTGAATGTGATGTAACTGTAGAGCCGTGTGATGATCAAGGCAGCGTGCTAGGTGCTAAGAGGAATACAAACAATTGCTCTCTGTAATAATTTACATAGCCATTGACCTTTGTTGTGTGCCATTGAATCAACTGTGACTCATAGCAATGCAATAGGACAAAGTAGAACTGCCCCATGGGATTTTTTAGGCTAAGAAATTCATTGAACGGCAAGTAGGGTCGAGCTACCAACCTTTTGGTGAGCAGTCTTGTGCTTAACCATAGTCCTACAAGGTCTTCTTCACTGACTTTGTTGTTGTTAGTTGCCATTGAGTAGGTTCATGTGTACAAAAGAATGCACACTGTCCAGTCCAAAGACATCCTCACAATCCTTGTTATGCTTGAGCCCATCCTTGCAGAAACAATGTCAATCCATCTCATTGAAGGTATTCCCCATTTTCCCTGACCCTCTACTTTACCCAGCATAATATCCTTCTCCATGGATTTGTCCCTTCTGATATCATGACCAAAGTATGAGAGACAAAGTCTGGCTATTCTCATTTCTAAAGATTTTAGCTGTGCATCCACCAAGAAAGATATGTTCATTCTTCTAGCAGTCTATGGTACCTTCAATATTCTTCACCAACATCGAAATTCAAAACCATCAGTTCTTCTGTGGTCTTCCTTATTAACTTACCAGGTTGCACATGCATATGAAGCTCTTGACAATACCATAGCTTGGATCAGTCACACCTTAGTCTCACAGTGATATCTTTGCTCTTAAACTCTTTCAAGAGATTTTTTGCAGTAGATTTTCCCAGGGCAGTGCAAAGTCTGATTTGTTGACTACTGCTTCCAACGATGTTGACCGTGGATGCAAGTAAAATGAAATCCTTGACAACTTCAATCTTTTCTCCATTATCAAGATGTTGGTTATTGGTCCAGTTGTGAAGATTTTTTTTTTTT
>NW_006922139.1:1751666-1762627 GCF_000298275.1 Orycteropus afer afer
CCACTATGCTACCAGAGCTCCTTAAATATTGCAACTTGAGGGTGGAATTTTTTCTCCAGTTCTTTCAGCTTGAGAAATGGAATGTGCTCTCCTCCTTTGATTATCCATCTCCAGGTCTTTGTACATTTCATCATAATACTTTACTTTGTCTTCTTGAGCTTCCCTTTAAAATCTGCTCAGAATTTTTACTACATCTTTTCTTTCATTCACTTTAGCTACTCAGAGTTCAGGACCAAGTTTTAGAGTGCTTTCTGACACCACTATGGTCTTCTCTTCCTTTTTTATCTTTTTAATAACCTTTCGTTTTCTTCATGCATGATGCTCTTGGTGTTATCTCACAACTCATCTGATCTTCAGTCAATGGTGTTCAGTTCATCAAATATATTCTTCACGTGGTCTCTAAATTCAGGTGGGATATACTCAAGGTAATATTTTGGGTCTTGTGTACTTGCTTTAATTTTCTTCAGCTTCAAGTTAAATCTGCACAGGAGCAATTGATGGTCTGATCCACAGTTAGCCCTTGGCCTTGCTCTGACTGATGATATGGAGCTTCTTCATTGGCTTTCTCCACATATGTAGTTGATTTGATTCTTGTGAGTTCTGTGCTTACAGTAACTATGTTGTTATATAAAAGGTATTCGTAATGAATCAATCATACATAATGCTCTGATTCACAGCAATCCCTCCTTGGTTTTCTGAGGTGGTATCACTACAGAAGTTGATTGTCTGACCTTCCTTTCAAGGAGTGGTTGGTAGGTTTGAACAGCCAGCCTTCTGGTTACCAGTCAAATACCTTAGGCAATATGTAACTATAGCTCCTGAATAAATCATAGGTCATGAAAAATTCTATCATGTGATCTCCAAAATAATTTCTATCAACACAGTCATATTTCCTGATTACTGAAGCTTCTTCCTTATTTCCAACTTTCCTACTCCAATCACCAATAATTATCAATGCATCTTGGTTGCATGCATTGTCAATTTCAGACTTCCAAATTAGGTAAAAATCTTCAATTTCTTCATCTTTGGCCTTATTGGTATGTGTATATATTTGAGTAATAATAATATATTTGAGTAGTAGTGCATATATTTGAATAATAATAATAATATATTTGAATAGTAGGTGCATATATTTGAATAATATTAACTAGTTTTCCTTGTTGTTGTTGTTATTTGCCGTCGAGTCAGACCTGACTCATAGTGACCCCTCCTTGGGTTTCCGAGGCAGTATCACTACGGAAGTAGATTGCCCATCCTTCCTTCCGAGGTCTTCCTTTTAGGTGTATGGATATTTTCCTACCACTGACATCATTGGACTTCAGGGAAGGTCTTGAAATATATATATATATATATATATATATATATATATATATATCACTATCCCTCTTTAATTTGCCATTGCTGCTATAATAGACCATACAATTGTGTGACTCAAAATGCCTAATACCAGTCCATTTCAGCTCACTAATGCCCAGGATATCAACCTTTATGCATTCTATTTCATTTTTGATAACTTCCAATATTCTTAGATCCATACTCTGTACATTCCACATTTCAATTACTAATGGATGTTTGCTGCTGTTTCTTCTCATTTTGAGCCATACCATATCATCAAATAAAAGTCCATAAAACCTTACCCCATCCACATCATTAAGGTCGACTCTACATTGAAGAGGCAGCTCCTCCGCAGTAATATTTTCAGTGTCTTCCAACCTAAGAAGCTCATCTTCCAGCACTGTATTAGTCAGCATTTCTCTGTTATCCATAAGATTTTCAGAGGCCATTTTTTAAAATGTTATTATTTATTTATTTATTGTGCTTGTGGTGCAAATTTATAAAAAAAAAAATTGTTTTTTTTTTTTTTTACATTCAACAGTTTGTGCACATTTGATTTCATGACTCGATTACTGTCTCCAACTGTAAAAAACTGCTCTCCTCCCCTCTCGTCCCTATGATTACCCTCTCCCTGTGCCCTTCTTATCTATGCATTCCTGTCTGTCCACCTTCCCCTCTTTGTGAATACTGTCCCTCTGATTTCTCATGGGTGATTGATCTAAGGGGTGCATCTCTCTAGAGTAGGTGGGTACATTACCCTGGGGTAGGTGTTCTGATTGCAGGCCTTTCTACTGTTAGGCTGAGAGCCAATCCTTGGATGTGAGTCCATTTTTAGGCACAAAGGGTAACTTGGAGCCACGGTGTCAGAGGTACCAGTCTCTATCTGACCAATAATTCTGGTCATTTTGAGGTTTTGAATTCTGTTCCAAGTTTTTCCTCCCACTCTATCCAAGATCTCCAGTTTTGATCCCCTTCTGAGTGGTTGGCATTGACAGCCAGGAATCATTTAGCTCTTCCTGTTTCGGTGTCATTAAAGCTGAGGTCCTTCTGGTCCATCTTGTCTTTAGAATAATTGTTTCCAGAAGACCTTGATTTTCTTCACTCTTCTCTGTTCCAAATGAGAGGAGACAATTAGTTGCATCTTAGATAGCCTCTCAAAAGCTTTTAAGACCCCAGTCACTACTCACCAAAGTAGGACACAAAACAAGATTTTTTATACTATGTTGTGCCAATTCAGCGTGATGTCCCTGAAGAATATGGTCCCAAGCCCACAAGCCCAGTGATTCTCTCTCACAAGGTGTTTGGTTGTCTCTGAGAAGCTACTCCAACCCTTTCTTCTGTGGCTTTTGTAATGTATGTGGATAATTTTGTAGCACAAGTGATATGTAAAATTATCTTCACCCAAATCTGTCCTTGGTCTAGGGTATACTCCTTTTCGCCTACCCCTGCCCTAATCTCACTTATCTATGCATTTACCTGTAGCCTGCTATTGGGTGTCAGTAGTAACATAGTATTGTGCATGTAACAGTATTTGCTTCTGTTTATAACTTTTGTGCATGTTTCTGTGTCTTTCATTTCCCCACTGTCACTATGCTGGTCACAGACTCTTTCAAAACCACTTATTCCCTAACCTAAATCAACAAATGATTGCCAACTAGTCCAAAAATTTCCCTCCCCTTCTCTCTGGTCCCTGGTAAACAACAAAGTGAAATTTCTTCCCTGAGTAAACCTTTCCTTCAGTTTTTTTTTTTTTATCATTAATGGACTTATACAGTATTTGTCCTTCTGTGAATGACTTGTTTCACTCAGCATAATGTCCTCCAAATTCATTCATATTGTGAGATGATTCATGTATTCTTCATTATTCCTTAATGTTGCATAGTATTCCATTTTGTGATTGTATCATAGTCTGGTTATCCATTCACTGTTGATGGGCATTTAGGTTGTTTCCATCTTTTGCTATAGTGAATTGTGCTGCAGTGAACATGGGTGTGCATTTGTCTATTTGTGTCCTGTCTCTCAACTCTTTAGGGTATATTCTTAGTAATGGAATTGTTAGATTAAATGATATTTCTATTCTCAGCTTTTTACGAAAGACAGTGGGAATTTTTTTTTTGCTTTTCAGAAGTGGACCTGGCCATGTCTCTCTTAGTCTGGAAGCTCTGCTGAATCTTTCCATCATGGGTGGCCCTGGTGGTGTTTGAAGAGCAGGTGGCACAGCTTCTAGCCTCACAGCAGCAGTTTGTCAGCTTGACAAACTGACGTTAGGAGATTGTAATATAGTTAGACAGGAGGTGATGTTGAGAAGAAGAGTAAACTAACATTTTGAACAGTAACTACATGTCAAGCACTTTAGAAATGATATTTTATTTCTTCTTCACAGCAAATATTGTTCAATGGACAACATCACTGGAGTTTGAGATAAGGAAACCCAAAACATAAGAAATGTATATCCCTTACTTTAAGGTTCATAGCTAGTCATTGAAGAAACCAATATTACAGCCCAGCTTTTTGTTATTTTAAAGTCCATAATTTTATTTCTGTACCATTCTTTATTGGTAAATAATAATAATGGCTGTGATAGAGCACAAAAAAAGGAAATTTACCAAAGTATCTTAGGTAATGGAGGAGGAAAAAATGAGTAAATATATGTTTGAAAGCTAAGATTGAGTCATGTGCAAATGGTTAAGCATTGCACTATTAATGGAAAGGTTAGTGCCTCCAACACAGAGGTGTCTTAAAAAAATGGCTTGGCAATCTGTTTCCAAAAAACCATAGCCTGGAAAACACTATAGAATGCAGTTCTAATTGGCACACATGGAGTCAAAAACAACCATGAATTATAAGATTAATCCAAGTGCCCACTTTAATAGTCATTTGTCTCTTTGCTTAGAGGATACTTTAACTAAAATCTCAAAGTCAGAGCTGTTTAGTATTTCACATCTGCATCCAGAAATATTGGTTACTGTTTTAGAAAATTTGAGAATTAATAGGGAATGTCATCTAAGTGTATGTATGAAGATACATTCACCACACCAAGGTCACACAGTTAATTTTTGGTGAGGTAAGAAAAATTATCTGCTTTTCCTATTTACATATAACAATATTGTCCAGACTGATTTTTTTTTTCCTAACTAAAGTTCTAACTAACTTATAAACATTTGTGTAAGCATTTTATAGATAATTGTAATGAGTTAAACTGTTAGGCTTTAAGTTCTTTAAAATGAAGAAAAATAATTGCCAAAACTCTAAAACACAGCTAATATTTTATTATGAAATTACATTTCTTATTAAAATAGTACTCACTACATTAAATGAATTTGAAAAAAAGCAAATGGCATACAATCACCTATAATCTTTCCATGCTTCTTAATAGTACCATTTATATCATTGGGCTATAAAGCCAAAATAATGTTTTTTCATTTAAATAGAGCTAGAACATTCCAATATTCTGTCATATTTATCGACTCTATGTTCTTAGCCTGTGTTTGAATATTTTCCATTTATTTTTGTACTATAAATAATGCTGTTATAAATATATCCATGCATAAAACACTCATCCTATTTTATTATTTCTTGAGGAATATTCAGAAAAGTGATGTTTCAGGCAAAGATTATATGAATTTATAAAATACTGGGATCTTATTAGCCAAATCGTTATTCAAAATAAATTACACTATTCTAACAACAATTCTGAACAAGTCAGTTTTATGATATCATCACCAGAATATAATCATCTTTTTGTGTCATAAACATTCTTGTTTCTGATAAAGAACATCTGCATAATTTGGAGTGATATTAAAAGGGATTTGGTTTATTTTAATTCTTTCATTTTTAAATTTCACAAGCATAGGAAATCAATGTCCTAATTTCATGTTTTCACTTTTATTAATTAAATTTTGACTTCCATAATGTATGCTTTCTATCCAAGTAAATGACAGTGTTCCTTACTTATGATTGGTATCATGTTAGTATAACACTGGGTGCATAATTTGTATAATTATACAGTCAAATGTGACCCAGAGCCTCAGAAAAACAGACTTCTGCATGGACAGACTTCTACATGGACAGGTACTTGGTGCTCTTAGCTAATATGCAGAAATTTCCTCAATCCATGAAACCTATTTACATATCTGAACCCTACCATCTCCCCTACCCATTCAATCAACATTTACTAACAACAATGTATTAAGTACCTATATGTTACTTCCATTATACTTCTAGGGTGACTATGAGTTGAAATCTACTTGATGGCACCCAAGAAAACAGGATTTTTCTTTTCTTTTCTTTTCTGTTTAAGCCCTTGTCAAATTGTTGTTACATTGTTAGGTGCTGTCAATCAGTTACAATTCATAGTGACCACATGCGTCCTGTGCCATCCTCGCAATCATTGGTACATATGAGAACATCATTGTAGCCAGCATGCCAATTCATCTGACTGAGTTCTCTCTCTCTCTCATCTTCTATTTTACCAAGTTGATGTCCTTTCTAAGGACTGGACCCTCCTGATTATATGACTCAGGTATGTAAAGTCTCACCTTCATCACCTTTAAGAAAAATTCTAAATGGGCCTCTTCAAAGGCAGATTTGCTTGTTCTTTGGGCAGTCCATGGCAATATTCATTTCCAACACCCTAATTAAAACGTACCAATTCTTCTTCTGTCTTCTTTTTTTTCATTGTCCAGCTTTCACATGCATATGAAGCAATTGAAATACTATGGGTTGATTCAGTCAGATCTTAGTCCTCAAAGTGACTTCTTCATCTTTTTTGACACTTTAAAAAAGTCTTTTGCAGGAGATTTGTCCAATGTAAGACATCCTTTGATTCTTGACTGCTGCTTCCATGGACATTGGTTACAGATCCAAGTAACATGGCATTTTATGTTGAGGTACAATACATACTGAAGATTGAAGGCTATAGACTGTGATTTCTTTAGTAAATGTTTCAAGTTCTCTTCTCTTTCAGGAAGCAAGGTTGTGTCATCTGCACATTGTAGATGTGTCCTCTGCACATCTGCACAAACCTGATGCTGTGTTTTTCTTTATAGAGTACAGCTTCTCAGATTATTTTCTTAGCATATGGATTAAATAAGTATGAGGAAAGGATACAAAGTTTCCTGATATTGAAACATACAATATTGCCTTTTTCTTTTTGAATGACTGCCTCTTGGTCCATGTACAGATTCTGCATGAACACAATTAGGTGTCCTGGAATTCTAATTCTTTACAATGATATCAATAATTTCTTGTGATCCAGACACAGTAGGATCCAGAAACAATCAATAAAACACAGGAAAACATATTTTTTATATTCTTTGCCTTCCGCCAAGATCCATTTTACATCAGCAATGATATCCCTTATTCTATGCCCTCTTCTGAATCTAGTCTGAGTTTCTGCCAGTTCCCTGTCAATATATTGCTGTAACAATTTTTAAATTATCTTCAGTTAAATTTTATTTGCATGTGATATTAATGGTATTGGTCAACAATTTCTGCATTCTGTTGGATCACTTTTCTTTGGAATGGACGTAGATATAAGCCTCTTCTAATCAACAGGCCAGGTATTTATCTTATAAATTTCTTGCCATAGATAAGTGAGCACTTTCAGCCTTGTATTCATTGCTGAAACATCTCAATTGATATTCTGCTGATTTCTAGAGCCTTGTTATCCAGTGTTTCCCTTAATGCACCTTGGACTTCCCTCCTCAATACCATTGCTTCTTGATCATATACTTCCTCTTAAAATGGTTGAACATTGATCAATTATTTTTGGTACATTGACTCTGTGTATTACTTCCTTTTCTCTTGATACTTCCTGTGCTGTTCAATATTTTGCTCATATAATCCTTCAATATCGCAAATTGAGGCTTGAATTATTTTGTGCAGTGGTTTCAACCTTAGAAATGCCAAGTAGTTTACTCTTTTGTTTTTCTTACTATAGTTTTTTGCACATTTCATTTTAATATTTTTCTTTGTCTTCTCAAGACACTGTTTTAAATTTTCTCTTCAGCTCTTTTATTTCATCGTTTCTTCTATTTGTTTTAGCTAGCCTATGTCCAAGAGCAAGCTTCAAAGTATCTTCTTATGTGCATTTTGATGTTTTCTGTTTTCCCTTACTATATTAATAATAATTGTTTAGTATTCCACATCTGATAATTACAATATTCATATCATCTATGGATCTGTGTTTAATATATGCTTTGATTCTAATACAAAGATATTTGACTGCATGAATCATAACAAATTAGGCTGTACTTTTACTGGTGTGTTGGTATATATTTTTACAGCTTTGTGTGTGTGTTAAATAGCAGATGTTGTATCAAGTACAGGGACTAAGATAAATAAGCCTTTAATGACAGAATTTACATTACAATGATTTGTAGTTGGGCTGTGTTCAAGGTTACAGATGTTTCAGATTTCTCTAGGTCCTTGTTTTTGATACTCTTGTTGACTTCAGGCTTCCCTAAGTACTCTTCCTCAGAGACTTGCAACCTTATTATATTGTAGAACTTTTGATGTGGCCGTAAATTATAAAGAGGGGCAATTTTCTATAATTTAATGACTAAATCTGTCTTTTAGTGGACTTGAGTCACGGGATTATGACATTCATAAGTATTTCTTAAATTTATTCACCGCTATGTGAGAAAGGATGGTTAGAGTGTGGTGGGAAAAACAATAGGTGTTTTTTGTTTGTTTGTTCGTTTGCTTGTTTGTTTTTTCCTGGTAGTGTAGTGCCTAAGGCACTTGACTGCTCACCAGAAGGCTGGCAGTTCAAACCTATCAGCCACTCTTCAGAAGGTTGAGTAATCTATTTCTGTAGTGATATTTCCTTAGAAACCCAAAGAGGGGTCGATATGAGTTGGACCCAACTTGACGGCACAGAACAATAACATTATATAGAAGGTCTTTGCTATGGAAAACTATTTGGGTATATTTCACAACGATTACTCTACTCATTCTTCTAACTTCCTTTTCCTGTGAAGGGTTACTTTTTGCTCATTACTATGAGAACCTGGTATAGTTCCTGAAGTAAAATCCAGTACTATGTGGGCTTCTTCCCAAAAATGCAGCCCTACCATTTTGTCACTCTAAAGATAGTAGGGAGCTCTGGTAGCATAGTGGCTAAGACACTTGCCTGCTAACCAGAAGGCTGGCGGTTCAAACCCACCAGCCACTCCTGGGAAGGAAGGTTGGGCAATCCTACTTCCGTAGTGATACTGCCTCGGAAACCCAAGGAGGGGTCGCTATGAGTCGGGGCTGACTCGACTGCACATAACAACAACAACAACAAAGGTAGTACACACTCATCCTCAGCCTAAAGCAATTAATCAAAATTGCCACTTACATGATCTTACCTGTTCTGGTTCTAGTAGCTTTTGTTCTAGATATGTAGGACTTGACTATTACTCTAAATATGCCTATATCTACTGATTTTATTGTGGCTATTTGGCCTGATAACTCAGTTCTATGATGAGTCTACATAAAATTATTGGCTTTTATTTTTTTTCTGTTTTTTCCTGTAAAGATGGGAATAACTTCTAAGTTCTTGACACACTGGAAATTAAACTGGAAATCTCTTGTCTCTTCAGTTGATTTGAAAAACTTGATTTTCATTGATTTCTTAAAATGGGTAGGAGAGATTTACGTAGTTGTTTTGGGAAGTTGGAATCAAGAGTTCTGTTTTGAACATGTAACACTCCAGATGTTCTTTAGAAATGTTTCATCAATGATGCCTATTGGCGGTGAAAGTGGAGATGATGCCTAACATAAGATTATGGAGCTCATTGCAGGGGGGCATTATAAGTAAATCCAATTTACAGCTTTATATAAACAGACAGTATTTAAAGTCAGGTGACTGGGTAAAATAACATAAGACAAAAGTATAGATAGCAACAAGAAAACAGATAATACAGACAAAAAAGACAAAAACAATTCCTTGGACTCTAGGATCTTTCATAAAGAATTTAAAAGTTTTGCTCACATTGGAACAATTATATGTTTGTTTACCAGATAAACCACCAAATAAATAACATTAAAGACATTTGTTTGTAGAGTAAATATGGTAGTATCTTTTTAGTTGATAATGAAGAAGTTGTACCCTTTCAATCCTTTGTCTCGAGCATAAGTATCAAAAACTTTAGCATAAAGCAGAGCCGTATTATATAAGAAGATTTCATTCTGAATTGTTATGTGGAAGGTCTATTCATCAAACAGAATTCTGCTATCAAAGTGTTGGATGAGGAAAGAATACACTTAAATTATTGAATCTTGGCTCTGTGTTTTGGATGGGTTTTACAGCACTGCATAACAAAATAAAACAAAACAGGTAGCTTATAGGTATAGAAATTTATTGTCATACACTTTTAGAAGCTACAAGTATGAAATCAGGGTGCTTGTCATGTTGATTCCTTCCAAGAATTCTGAGAAAAAATTTGTCCATGTCTCCCTCCTACCTTCTTTTGGTGGGCAGCAATCCTTAGCATTCCTTGGCCTATCCATGCATCCTCACATGATCACCCTTGCTCTATCTCTGCATTCCTTCTTTCCTTTTATAAATTAGTCACAGGACTAGAAGATTCCTTACTCCAGTATGACTTAATGTTAACAAAAACTGA
Source organism: Orycteropus afer afer (assembly GCF_000298275.1). NCBI lineage: Eukaryota > Metazoa > Chordata > Mammalia > Tubulidentata > Orycteropodidae > Orycteropus > Orycteropus afer. The sequence goes on from NW_006922139.1 coordinate 1,761,617, forward strand.
TAATAGCTTTACATACTCTATTTCTAAATGGGGTTACATTCACAGATACAGGGTTGGGATGTTAATGTATCATTTTTGAGGAACTCATTTAAATCTATAGCATGTTTCTTCAGAAGTTTTTGTTATCTCAAAAAATGTAATACTAAACAAACTATTGTTACTGGCTTTATATTTTATTTTAAACCTGTATAATTTCCAAAATTTCTTTGCAGATATCTATTGTTATAGTAGTCATTTTCTGAAAGATATGTAATGGCATTTAATATTTTAGTGGAATATTTTCCAGAGCAAGTTTTTACAGGGAATTAGATAGATAGATAGATAGACAGATCTTTCTCAACTTCCCACTAATCTCTATGAAGACACAAAAAAGATAACCTAAAACAATATCATTCTGTTATCCATGGATTTTCTATGAGTCAAAACTGACTGTTGTTTGCTGTCAAGTCGGACCCGACTCATAGCGACCCCTCCTTGGGTTTCCGAGGCAGTTATCACTATGGAAGTAGGATTGCCCAACCTTCCTTCTGAGGAGTGGCTGATGGGTTTGAACCGCCAGCCTTCTGGTTAGCAGTCAAGCGCCTTAGGCACTATGCTACCAGAGCTCCATAAAATTGACTAGATAGTACCTAACAACAAGAACATAAAATTTAGTTCACTTTTTCTTTGTAAAAATGTTCACCAAAACAATGTGAGAAAAATGTGAATAAGATGTATAGATTTTCACTGCTATGCAAATGGCAATGGAACTTTTAAGTTTGTTACTAGGGAGATACTGGTTGTGACTCTCTGATACTATTGTCATCTTGTCCAAGATCCTGGGCTCTGCATTTTGTGATGCCACAGATGCTGATGATCTGGCTTGGTGATTTGGTGCTCCTGCTCCTGGAATGGGACACCTCATATGCGACTGGGTTTGTATTCTCCTTTATAGGAAACCTAAGTTGTTTAATGTTAAAAGAGGATTGTACCTGCCAAAACATGCCACCTAAAATCACTTTCAAATATTCT
>NW_006922139.1:1762727-1763886 GCF_000298275.1 Orycteropus afer afer
ATTTTAGGTTCAAGTTTTGTGGGGAAATATTATAAATTTTATTTTATGCCCATTAATTTTTACTTGCCTTTGAGACCCTGAAATGGAGATTTATATTAGTTCATTGTATATATATTTGAAGTTCAGAAGAAAGATTTGAGCTAGAGATAACATTCTGTGAGTCTTCTGAGTACAGAAGAGATTGTATAGGGAGAGCACAGAATGAGAACAGAAGATTTAGGGCTGATTTTTAAGGGGATTCAACATGTAAAGATCTAGTAGTAGAGACTGAGCACACAAAGGACACTGAGTAAGAGAAGCTAGAGGGAAAGAATTAATACCCAGGAGGAGAGTGTGATGTTATGGGAATGAATGAGACAGAATCTTCCCTAAAGATAGGAACGACTGAAAAGAAATAGCTGCTATTAATTCCAATAAAATAGATACCGAAAAACCAGATTTCATTTGGAGATATAAATGTCTCTCAAAAAGTATATATTTAACCAATGCATAAAATGTTCATCAAATATTTGTGTTCTAGAATTATATGTCACTCAAAGCAGTCTAGATTAATTTTGGATTCTCTATTAAGATATTGTTCTTAAAGTTTATTAAAATTTCTCCCACTATTTCTTCTACTCATTATGAATTTACTTCCTTTATCTTAGTGTAGTTTAGTAGTTACTCTTTTAATTTATACAAAGAATGCCAGGTTATTTTATTGTATAATACTTTCTGTATTCTATTGTCTAGTTTTGTAATTCAAACATAATACTTTATACATTTACATTTCAAAATTATCAAAAAAGTGGTATATATAACACTTGGCATTCACCTTTTTCTTTTTTCCTTGGAGTCATCAATTAATAATATTTTTTAAAAAATGATTAGATGTTGCTTAAAGTCTTTTTCAGTTCTGTTATTCAACTAATCAAGCTGAAGCCATGTTTAAAGGACTTATGACTTAGTTATTTCATCTTTCATCAATCAGTCTTTCTTATAAACTCAAATTTAGATTTAGTTTCAAAATAACAATGACATTATTGTGTAGAAAATAACCATGGAGTTTTATTTATTTATAATTTTTAAAATAGGAGCTCTGGTAGCATAGTGCCTAAGGCACTTGACTGCTCATCAGAAGGCTGGAGGTTCAAACCCACCAGCCACTCCTCGGAAGGAA
>NW_006922139.1:1764868-1768010 GCF_000298275.1 Orycteropus afer afer
CAGCCTTCTGGTTAGCAGTCAAGTGCTTTAGCCACTATGCTACCAGAGCTCCTATATATTAGGTATATGAATACAGGCTTTGTGGTGTGGTAAATTACTTAATATGGCTCTTCTAGCCACTGTCTTTGCTGGGTTTAACTATGCAAATATGGGCTGCTTGTGGCCCATTAAGGGGATTGGATAGCTTGTTAGTACTGTAAATAGTCCACAGCACTTGGGGGGTGGGACCGTGGAAATAAGGTTTATGTAACTCTAGTGCAGGGATTAGTTTTGTTATTCTGCTAGGCTTAAAATAAGCCCTCCTGGAGGCAGACAGGGTAGAACTCATTGACACCAACAGAGACCAGCCAAGAGTGGAGCACGTCCTTGGATCCAAGGTCTCTGCACTGAAACAGCAGAGGTGACCAGCAGAGATGACCAGCAGAGAAATGGTTGCAGGGGAATCAAGGGGTAGGAGATACAGCAGTGGGCTTTCTGGTCCATAGAGAGAGAAACCAAGTGTGTTTGGGCAGGAGGCTTGCTAGCAGAATGGGGTGCACTTAGGTGCACCTATCAGCAAAGCTAAAATGCTTTGTAACACTTGCCTGAGCAGAACAAGACCAAGCCAAGTGGCCAAGGGCCAAAGAAAGGTGTGCCAGAGGGCATGGCCTAGGGGAGGTTGTCCTGATTGAAACACTGTATGGTGAGTGTTCCTGAGCCTGATTTGTAACCTGTTACTTCCCTAATAAACCCCACAATTGTTAGTATTATCTGTGAGTTCTGTGTAGTCATTGCAACAAATTATTGAACCCAGCGAGAAGTAGGGAGTGCCTTGGAAGGGATGGTTGGTGTCACAACTGGTAGAAAGGTTGGAGGGTGAAGGCATGTCTGGCCTCATCGGAATCAGCTTTGGTCTACTGGTGTCAATCCTTCTCCTTCCACCTTGTGAAGTTAGAAGGAGTCAGATGATGTCACCTCCATTCCCTTTCTTCAGGCTTAGTCTAGAATTCTCTGTTTCTCAAACAATCAGTCTAATAAAAATGTAACAGAACTCCAAGTTTCAAGACAGAGGTGTTAAAAAGAGAGAAAAAAAAATCTTAGCTTTTTTTTTTTTTTTTTTTTTTTGCTTTTTCTGGTTCTGCCTGATGGCCAATTCATTCAAGGAACATCCAAATTCACTGCCCTCAAACTGATTCTGACTCACAACAACCCTTTAGAACAGAGTAGAATTGCCACATAGGGTTTCCACGTTGCAGATATTTATGGAAGCAGACTGCCACATCTTTCTCCCATGGAGTGACTGGTGAGCTCTGACCACTGTCCTTTTGCTTTGAAGCCAAGACCTTTAACCACTGTGTCACTAGGTCTCTCTCATTCAAAGAATGTAAACAAAAAAACAAAACAAAAACCTCACTGCCATCAAGTCATTTCTGACACATAGTGACCCTTTCTTGGATTTCTGAGGTGATATCTCTCTGGAAGTAGATTGCCCAATCTTCCTTTCAAAGGAAGGTGGGTGGTGGGTTTGAACCACCTGCCTTCTGGTTAGCAGTCAAATTCAGGTTTTGGGACAGAACTCTTAGGAAAAGTTTAAACAGTATAAAGGCAATAAAAACTCTGATTTAAAAAAAAAAATATTTTATAAACAATACATATTTAAGCATAGTCACTTATTAATATCTCAGATGCAACATAATGCTGCAGAGTTCAATGTGAGATGAATGCCTATAGACCACCTGGACCCTCATAAAATGGGAACAAGGATTGGTTGGTTTATAGTCCTTGGAACGGAGGATCAAAATGTTGTGTCACCAGTATATATGATTTTATACCTGCTTACATATTATGCTTTTTCATCCAAACATAGTTCAATATAGCAATTTTCACTTTACTTTTTATTCTTATTTTTCCCAATCCCCATGAAGAACTATTTCTTCCCTTAAATAACTGGGTGAATCTTCTTTCTCATTTAATCATCTCCTTTACCACCCCCAACAGCAATTGCTATACAAGTTGCAGTGACTTTTCTTTTCTTTCTTTCTTTTTTTTTTTTTTTTACTGTGGCATCATCATAATGTTTCTGAGTTGGAGAATACACCTCCCATTCTTCTCCACCTACCCTTTCAACATCCATTTAAATCATAAAATTTGTATCAGCTTTTAAAGAGCACTTATGCCAACCATATGAAAAAGGTAGAGTATACATTTTTAATTTCACAGGTGAAAACTCATCTTATATACTATTATATATACTATTGTCTACTGTTATGACAAATTTTCAGTTTGTATGCTACAGGGATTGAGCAAGTAAGTGAAATGCATACTTTCTATTTTCCAACGGCAAAGCGTCATTTTTCCCCCTTCTAAATCATTGCTTTTGTATCTACTTCCTGCATGCATGAGCTCAGGAAGTGATAAAGTTGACACAGTTGCTGATGGATTTTTCAGGGGCTCATGCCAAGTTCTTTCCTGGTGCCAAAAACAATGGATCAGGAAATATGGCACGTGACCAGAAAAATCATATTGTTTTAAATAAGTTTTCTTTCTCACTTATGATTCTGAGCAGAAATCTCTCATAATGTTTAAATCTAGTTCTTCAATTTGATGGATGAGCCTACAAATGTCCAGATAGTTATCTCTATGCATAGTTTTCTTATGAGCCTAGCACTTTAGAAGCCCCAAATTATGAAATAGCTCAAGAAATTCATAACCCTTTCATAATAGATTAAATAAAACATTCTTTTGGATGAAGAAGCTTGATTGGATAGGAAAGCAAAAAAATAAAAATGCCTCAGATTTTTGTGCCTTTGATTTCATTTAAAGTAATATTTATTCAATCCAGCTATTAATGTATTAATGGTGAAAGACCATCCCTTTTCCATGTAAAAACTTCAGAACTATTTCTCACAGATCCCCTGGGCTTTGCTTCTAATAAATACACTGCACAGTGCTAACTTTGGGCAATCTAGTTCTGTGGTGATACCACCTCAGAAACCCAAGGAGGGAGTCACTATGAGTTGGGTCTGACTTGACAGCACATAACAACAACAACAGCAACAACAACTTATCTGTTCTTTTCATAAGGTCATTTAGTGCCAAATATTGAATTATTTCCCCATCCCCTTCAAATGTTTATTAATTTATATATATATATATATATATA
>NW_006922139.1:1768110-1769221 GCF_000298275.1 Orycteropus afer afer
CTGTTCTTTTCATAAGGTCATTTAGTGCCAAATATTGAATTATTTCCCCATCCCCTTCAAATGTTTATTAATTTATATATATATATATATATATATATATATATGTATATATATATATGTGTGTGTGTGTGTGTGTATACACACACACACACATATAAAGTGGTTCTTTCTTTTCCAGAGATCACAGGCTTCTAAGGGTTTTTGTCTGTTCTTTTGTAACTACTCTCAACTTGGACTGGATATACTTTTTTTTTTTCCTTAAAGATTGGAATTAAGGTTTTTATAGGAACACTATAATCAACTGAATCAGCAGCCAAATGCAAACTTTAATAGTATTATTCATGTTTCATAACAGTCTTTACAAATTCATAGTCCCTTCATTGTTATGTGAGCTGTTTAAATAAACTCTAGAATTCAGGCCAGTGGAGTTAAGTGATTCTGTCTTATTCTGACCTTCAGAACATAGATTATTTAGGCACTAATGCTTACAAAACCATTGGCTTCTTCTGGAAGAAGCATACTACATGGAGTATCTTCTTCAAACAAACATGCTCATTGCACACACAGAAAAAATAAACAAACAATAACAACAAAAAATGCTATGAAGTTGATTGCAATTTGAATTTACAGCAATCGTATTAGACAGAGTAGAACTTCCCCAGGGTTAAAAGGAAAAAGATTTGACACACTTACTGATTAAAATGAAAGACTACAGCCTTCAGTATGAATTGCACCTCAGCATAAAGGAAACAAAAATCTTCACAACTGGACCAATAAACCACATCATGATAAACCAAATGGAGAAAAGTTTGAAGTTGTCAAAGATTTAATTCTACTTGACTTCACAATCAATGTCCATGGAAACAGCAGTCAAGAAATCAGAGGACATACTGCATTGGGAAAAACTGCTGCAAAAGATCACTTTAATGTGTTAACCAGCAGTTGGAAAATTTGGCCTTGGTGTTAGAAATAATGCTTGGGATTGCATGATAGAATTTTGCAACACTAGCAACTTATTCTGCTTGCTGAAAGTGAGGATGACTTAAGGCACCTACTGATGAAGGTTGAAGAATACAGTCTGCAGTATGGATTACATCTCAACATAAAGAAA
>NW_006922139.1:1769871-1796272 GCF_000298275.1 Orycteropus afer afer
CACTTAACAACAACAACAACAAGCACTTATTCATTGCAAAATTTTTTTTCAACAACACAAATGGCAGCTATACATGTGAACTTGGCCATATGGAATACACAGGAATCAGAATGACTACATCTGTGCTAAGAGGAGATGGAAAAGCTCAGTATCTTTAGCCAAAACAAGGCCAGGAGCTGACTGTGGAATAGAACATCAACTGTTCATATGCAGGTTCAAGTTGAAGTTGAAGACAATTAAAACAAGTCCACAAGAGCCAAGATATGACCTTGAATATATCACTCCTGAATTTAGAGACCATCTCAACAATATATTTGATGCATTAAACACCAATGAGCACAAACCAGAAGAATTGTGGGATGACATCAAGAACATGGCCTTGACACACACCATGGTATTTTCAATCACCTCATATGCACGTGAGAGCTGGAGAATATATAAGGAATACCAAAGAAGAATTGATGCATTTGAATTGAAGCACTGAAGAAGAATATGAAATGTACCACAGACTGCTAGAAGAATGAACATATCTGTCTTGGGATAAGTACAGGCTGAATGCTCCTTAGAAGAGAGGATGGCAAGGTTTTGTCTCATGTGTTTTGGACTTGTTACCAGGTGCAGCCAGTGCCTGGAGAAGGACATCATGCTTGATAATGAAAATGAGAAAGACCCTCAATGAGATGGATTGACACAGTGGCTGCAACAATGGGATTAAACATAGCAATGATTTTGAGGATGGAACAGGACTGGGCACTGTTCATTCTGTTGAACACAGGGTCGCTACGAGTTGGAGCCAATTTGACTGTACCTAACAACAACAACAAGGACAATCTTTCTGAAAGTAGACTGAAGCAGCAGACTACCATGCATTTCTCCAGCCAGTAGGTTTGAACAACTAACATTATGATTAACAAGTGAGCACTTAGCCACCGTACTCCCAGAGCTCATTAATTGCACAGACTTTGTAAATATAACTGTACTAACTGTTTGATTCCTTGGTGTAGGCAGCTTTCAGAAAATTACTAAAAATAAGCACATTAACTAATTGGCAATAGTTCTGTTGGTAAAGCTACACTGCGATTCTGTTTAATAAAGTTCCAATGAAATTCTAATGATATCATATTTTAAGAAACAAATAAATGGAAAAAAAAAAAAAAAAGAATGAAACAGTGCAACAGACCAAAAACCTTCTTTAAAGACTTTTGAGACTTTTATTAAGGGTAAGATTCTAATGATAAACAGGCTAAATTGTTGAAGTGATTTGGCAGTAATAGCTTATTTTCTGTTGCCATACTGTTAAGTCTAGATTTACTCTAAAACTCTTTTATGTTTGCTATGTACCTTCATGGTAAGTGTATAAAAGTAAGGATAGTTTTTATGGATTCAGTTGTGTCCCCTAGAATATGTGTTGGAGTCCTATATCCTATACTTGCAGATGCAATTCCATGTGGGAATATAGTTTTCTTTATTATGTTAAAGAGACACAAATGGGTGACAGAGTTGCCAGGCCACATGAAGTTGTCCAAGGATCAGAAACAGAAAAGAAACAAAGTTCTCCCCTAGAGCTGACAGAGACAAAAAGTCTGTCTCTAGAGCAAGCATCATAAATTCAGACTTCTAGCCTCCTAATCTCTGAGCTCTGGTAGCGTAGTCGTGCCAAAGGCACTTGACTGCTAACCAAAAGTCTGGAGGTTCAAACCCACCGACCACTCCTCGGAAGGAAGATGGGGCAATCTACTTCCATAGTGATACTGCCTCGGAAACCCAAGGAGGAGTCGCTATGAGTCAGGTATGACAAGACAGCACGTAACAACAACAATAACATATGCATAAAAATAAAAGAAACTTGAAACTTTTATCTGGGTAATTCCAGAAAATTTCACAACACTTTTCGTTTAAGCAAAATAATTCTTTATCTCATAGTGGAGATTTAGGGAGTTTTTCTCTGCATCAATCATCAAAACTTTGATTAGAACTGTTGAACACAACCAAAATATTTATAATTCAGACTTCAAAGTGTGATTCTTTAACTCTTTGCCTAGTAGTAATTTCCACAGTGACAGAGGGGCTTAAAAGTCCGCACGATGTCCAGCAATGTTTATCTTAATAGGAACTTCTAAAACTAGTGAACACAGCAAATATAAGAGAACACCCTTGAGGAGCTCAATTTTCACTGAGGAGAATGTTTCAGATATAGCCCATTACTGGGGAATGACCCCCCAGGAAAAGGATCAGACTGTGGAGGTTGCATCTGTTTGCCTCATATTTTAACTTTATTTTGGTGTGCTGACATTTGGAGTGACTCTGATTGGTCTGGAATTAGCTTTTCTTATCGTGTGAAACATCTGTAGTGTATTGTTCCAAAGGATTAGCTGCCCACTGGGGATTCTGTGAAGTCAGGACAATGGAGGTCATTAAAGGTGCAAACATTTATTTTCCAGACTCTAGTTCAGCCAGAGAAAGCCTTGCAGCTGATGGCTATTTTTTTTTTTTTTTTTTTTTCCCTAATCCAAAACTCAGCTTTCTTGCAAATACAATTAAACAAAAGTGAACCCATGCTGGACTTGCTACACTGGAATTGATGACTTTAAGAATTCAGAATTATTTACCAGCCAAAGAGGAGAGAGCAAAACAGAGATATTTCATGCAAAATTAGGAGCCTATAGCAATCTGGTAACATAGCGCCTAAGGCAGTTGACTACTAACCAGGAGGCTGGCGGTTCAAACCCACCAGCCACTCCTCAGAAGGAAGGTTGGGCAATCTACTTCCATAGTGATACTGCCTCGGAAACCCAAGGAGGGTCACGATGGGTTGGGTCTGACTCAATGGTACATAACAAGAACAACAGCATAGCAATCTAGACCACACCTACTCAAAGTGGCCCTTGAGAAGATGATACTGAGGACATCCTGGTAGGATAGAGATATAGCTTTATGTGGTATTTCAGATTCCTAGGGTTGCCATGGGAGCTCTGGTAGCATAGTGGCTAAGGCACTTGACTGCTAACCAGAAGGCTGGCGGTTCAAACCCACCAGCCACTCCTTGGAAGGAGGATGGGGCAATCTACTTCCGTAGTGATACTGCCTCGGAAACCCAAGGAGGAGTCACTATGAGTCGGGTCCTACTCGATGGCACACAACAACAACAACAACAGGGTGGCCATAGCAAAAATACAACAAAACGGTGACTTTAAAGAACAGAAATTTATTTCCTCAGAGCTGTGGTGCTAGAAATCCAAAATTAAGGCATCACCAGTATCAGGCTCTCTCTCTGCCTTAGTGGAAGATCTTTATTTCTTTGAGCTTCAGGCTGCCTCTGTCGATACTTGGCCTTCTTTGGCTTGTGCATAGATTTTCAAATGCTATCTTCCTTCTCTATTCATGACTCTTTTTCTTTGTCTGGCCTTCTCCTTTATAACTTCTCACTCAGAAGGCATTAGAATAGAACATCAGATCATGGGGAATCTTTACATATCTGCTACATTACATCACATTATAACTGCTAAACCACTGAGAATCATAGCTGAGCCAAGTTGACACAAATTTTGGGGGGACACAAGTCAATCCATGACTCACTCACTGCCGTAAAGTTGGATCCAACTCACAGCGACCCTTCATTGGGTTTCTTTGGAAGGAAGGTTGGGCAATCTATTTCTGTAGTGATATCACCTTAGAAACCCAAGGAGGGGTCGCTATGAGTTGGATCTGACTCGACAACAGTGAGTCAGTCATGGATTGAATTGTGTCTCCCCAAAATTTGTGTCGACTTGGCTCGGCTATGATTCTCAGGAGTTTAGTGGTTTTAAAAAGATGGAATGTGGCAAATATGTAAAGATAGCCTATAATATGATGTAATAAAGCAATCAGGTATCAAGGATTAAGGATTAACCCCTTAGTCTCATCACAGCCCTGATCCAGGTACGGTAGCTTCCCTGGGTGTGCGGCCCATAACATCTTTTATCTTACAAGAGAAGAAAAGAGAGAGAAGTGGGCAGAGAGAAGTGGGCACTGCAACAACCAGGAAACAATCAGGAGAGGAGAATGTCCTTTGGACCCAGGGTCCCTGCACTAGGATCTTCCTAGGACCAAGAGACTCACAAAGAAAGCCTTTTCCTAGTGTCAGTGCTCTGACTTCAAACTTTTAGCATCCTAAACTGAGAGTGAATACATTTATGTTTATTAAAGCCATCCTCTGTGGTATTTCTGTTACAGAAATACTAAGACTCATCACACTTTGGTATGTTTCATTGCTATTCATAAGGTTTTCAGTCACCAACCTTTTTCAGAAGTGGATAGCCCCATCCTTCTTCCCAGTCTGTCTTAGTCTGGAAATTCTTCAGGAACGTATCTACCATGGGGGATTCTGCTGATACATAAAATGCCAGTGGTATAGCATCCAGCCTCAGGAGGAAGGTTGGGCAATCCTACTTCCGTAGTGATACTGCCTCGGAAACCCAAGGAGGGGTCGCTATGAGTCGGGTTTGACTTAAAGGCACATAACAACAACAACAACATAGCATCCAGCATCCTTGCAACACATAAAACACCAGAGTATGACAAACTCACAGACCAGTTACAAACTAACAAATGGATGTAACACTGGAGATGATCACTCCTTTATGCCAAGAAATTTCGAAAAGAGCTACATGGTCAACCAACTGGAAAAGATATGTATTTGTGCCCATTCCAAAGAAAGCTGATCTAATAGAATGAGGAAATTATCAAATAATATCACTAATATCACAAACAAGTAAAATTTGCTGAAAATAATTTAAAAATGATTGCAGAAGTACATTGAAAGGAAATTGCCAAAATTCAAACCAGAAAATGTGGAATAAGGGATGATTGATGTCACATGGATCTTGGGTGAAAGCAAAGAATACCAGGAAGATGTTTACCTGTGTTTAATTGACTATTGAAAGGTATTCCACTGTATGGATCATAACAAAGTAAGGATAATGTTGCAAATAATGGAAATTCCAGAACTCTTAACTGTGCTCATGAGGAACCTGTACATAGATGAAGAGACAGTTATTTGAACAGAAAAAGGGGATAGTGAGTCATTTAAAATGAAAGGTGTGTCAGGGTTGTATCCTTTCACCATAGTTACTCAATCTATATGCCGAGCAAATATTAGAAGCTGGATTATATGAAAAAGAACATATTATCAGGACTGATGAAAAACTCGTTAACAACCTGCAATATGCAGATGACACAGCCTTGCTTGCTGAAAATGAAGGGGACTTGAAGCACCTATTGATGAAGGTCAAAGACTGTAGTCTTCAGTATGGATTACACCTCAACAAAAGAAAACAAAAATCCTCACAACTAGACCAATACATTGAGAAAAAATTGACATTGTCAGGGATTTCATTTTACATGGATCCACAATCAATCCCCATGAAAGCAGCTGTCAAGAAACCAAAGGGTGTATTTCACTGGGCAAATCTGCTGCAAAAGACTTCTTTAAAAGGTTAAGGAGCAAAGACTTCACTTTGAAGACTAAGGTGTGCCTGACCAAAGCCATGTGTAGTAGTTAAGTTTGTGTGTCAACTTGGCTGGGGCTGGTTGAGTGGCTGGCAGCTGAATGTAGTTATTTCCCATGGTGAGACTGGTAATTAACTCCATCATGGAATCTACTGGAGCAGCTGCATAGCTGCTTTAGGCATACGGGCTACTTCTAGTGGATAATAAACAACTTTGAGGGAAGTATCCAGCTTATTGCATGCTTGAAGCTTGCAAGTATCTGAGTCATTGTTCAGTAGGCTGGCTTGCTCTGCCAATTTTGGGACTTCCAATGGACTTGAATCAATGGCCTGCCATATGGTTTGGTAATATCAGGACTGTGCCTTCTCATGCGTCAACCTTGGTTTTGTCAGTCTCAGCAGCCAGCAGTTGTCTGAATGAAGAGATGCCTCTAGCTTCAGTGGGCCAGGAGTAAGAGGCAGAGCTGAAGCCCAAGGTTGAGAGGCTTTCACTCAACCCCTATAGCCTGCCATTTTGAACTCAGACTTCTAGCCTCTTGAACTGTAAGAGAATAAACTCCTGTTTATGCAAAACCATTCCATTTGTGGTATATTCCTGTCAGAGTGGCACTAGGTAACCAAAACACCATGGTATTTTCAATAGCCTCATGTGCATGTGAAATCCGAACAACGAATAAGGAAGACTGAAGAAGAATAGACACATTTGTATAGTGATATTGGCAAAGAATACTGAAAATACCATAGACTACCAGAAGAAGGAACAAATCTGTCTTGGAGGAAGTACAGACAGAATGCTCCTTAGAAGCAAGAACGGTCAACCTTTATCTCACATATTTTGTTCATGTTGTCAGAAAGGACTAGACTTTGGAGAAGGGTATCAGGCTTGATATAGTATAGGGTAAAGAGCTCTGGTGGCACAGTGCCTAGGGCATTTGACTGCTAACCAGAAGGTTGGCAGTTTAAAACTACCAGCTGCTCTGTAGAATAAAGATGGAGAATCAACTTCCATAAAGATTTATTGCCTTGTTTATACATAGAAGGAAACTTCCATTGTTGGTTACTAGGGATGGAGGGGAGGGAAGGGGAGGCTAAATTCCTAGGTAGGTTATGAAAAATATTAATATATATATACACCAAAGCTTGTTAGGGATACATTATACCAGGAATAGGAAGGAAGGGAGATCAGGGAAGCTTCTGTTTATAGGGCATTGAGTTTATGATAATAGTGGTGGAATATCTTGGAAAAGGATAGCAATAATGGTGACACAACATGAAAAGTGTCATCAATGTCCCTGAGCTGTTAATGGAGAAGTTGTTATCCTGGCAAATATCTTGTTGTGTGTTTTCACCACAATAAAAGTGAAAAAAAGAAAAGATTTACTGCCTTGAAAACTCAATGAGTTGGGATCAACTCCTCGGGTGTGGGTTTGTTTTTTGTTTTTATAACAGGGGGTCAATGAACAAGGGGAGACCCTCAAAGAATTGATACTGGCTGCAGTGATGGGCTCAAGCATAGCCAGGATCATGAGGATGGCGCAGGACCAGGCTGTGTTTTGTTCTATTGTACGTAAGGTCACTGTGACTCGGAGTCAACTTCATAGCAACCAACAGCAACACACTCTGGTATGACCTCTTTAACTGATAACATCTGTGAAGAAAAAAACATATTTTCTAAATCAAGGTCAAATACACTCATGCAAGGATTAAGCCTTCAATACCTCATTTGTGGTAATTGAATTCCTAAGAGATAATATTGCAAATTAAATACCTTTTTCTTTTGCAGTTTCCTGACTTACAATCAATGTTTTGCTTTTCTTGTGATCTGCTATTCCTAATTCCAACAATTTTCCTCTCTGCAAATTTCTGAAGAGTAGTTTTAACCGATTGCAGTATGGTATTTGATAAAATAAGAGAGGTAACACTGAAAAGAAATGGGTTTCCTTGTTGTTGTTTTTAGGTGCCACTGAGCTTATTTTTGACTCAAAGTGACTGCATGTGACACAGTAAAATTGTCCCATATGTTTTTAAGGTTGTGATCTTTTTGGAAGTATATCACCACTTCTTTCTCCTATGGTACCGCTGGAGAGGTTTGAACTGCCAACATTTTGGTTCACAGCCAAGAACTTAACCACTGAGCAGCTAAGGCCCCTTGGTTTCCTAGTATCACACATGCAATAAAAAGTGAGACCACCTTTAAATTGAGGTTTTCTTGAATGCAAAATATGATCTGTCTTATATCTTCCAAAGATATTTTATTAGGACAAATTATGTGTGGGGGGTGGGGTAAGTGTACTAAATGGTGGTAGTGTGGACACATAGAAATGCTTAACCAGTTAGGCCATATCTCAATTCCACTTGCATAATCAATGGCATTCTATAATGATTCCTCTATTCTTCTCTGAATTCAGGTCTCCAAGTTGAGCTAATTATTATAAGAAATATTTAATTCATAGATATTCCTTTTATTATACTTCACATATATGTTACTTATATTCTCTCTCTATAGATCAAATATTTAATAATTTAAGCATTAGAAGATAAAATAGATCAATTCCAATCTAAGAATTATTTCAACTTTTATTTACATGATATTAAAAATAATTGATAATTGTTTGAGACCTTTTACAATATGAGGAACCGTGCTGGGCAGTTTATATTTATTTACTCTTGTCGATTTTCATACAGGAGACGTCAATGAATCTAGAACAGAAAAGAAAACAGAAAAGCAATATCCTTAATGACAGGTTGGGTTTTCAAAACTATGAGCAGAAAAGTGTAATAGACTGGAGACGTTTATTAAAATTTGGAAATTCTTTACCATTGTGTGGAGTTGTTTGGAATATCAGATTGCTGGTGCTCATCCGTTAATTATTCAGCATCTGACACATTTCCATGAGTCCTGGAACACATAGTCATGCAAACAGAACTTGGTTTTTCTGACACCAGATTCTGTGTTTCTCGGATAATTTAAGCGAATGTTCATCCATGTTTAAAAGAACTAAGAGGATAAATCTGCATTTGAAAATGGGCATCTCATGTCTAACTCTCTTAAGTAAATTTAATTTACAATATTATTTAACAGGCTACAGCTTTCAAAACAAAAGTTGTTCAACTTGATGTAGGAAACATACACATTCAAACCCCCACTCACAATCACGTACACACCATCACGTACACACTCACAAATGAAGCATCTGAAATAAAAGGCGAATGGCATTACATTTCTATCTGATCAGCAATATGGATTCCACTACATCCATCAAAGAGTTCAAAATATGTTAAAGAGAATTGCACAGAGTAAATGAAAACCTAACACAGGAATGGTATCTCTGGATTAGCAGAAACATGTTGTCATCCTGTACAGTAAAAAAGCAAGAAACCAAACTCACTGCCATGGAGTCGGATCCAACTCATAGCGACCCCTGCTTGGGTTTCTGAGGCAGTATCACTATGGCAGTAGATTGCCCAACCTTCCTTCCGAGGAGTGTCTGGTGGGTTTGAAATGCCAGCCTTCTGGTTAGCAGTCAAATGCCTTAGGCACTAAAAAAATCTGCTTTGGAAGAAGTCTCTCATCCATCCTTCCAACCAGGGACTTCCCTGTGAAAACTCAGGAGCTGTCTGTGCTTACTGAGTGAGGCAGCTTTATCCTTCATGCCACTCAGCCACAGAAATGACAGACATCCCTTTCTGTTGGAGTACATTCTCTGCAGAGTAGGCAGTACCCTGTGTAGGCTCAGTCCTGTGAACCTCTACCTTGGCAGACATTCCTTTTTAATGACCTAGCTCCCAGCTGTTGAGAGAACAGCTAACAACTGAAGCACTAACAAAAATTCTCTAGTCATCTCTTTTCTTGACTAAGGAAATATGAATTTGTAAAACAGATTGAGAGAAAAAAAAAAAAAAAGGCTACTTTTATTTGAAACAGGTAACTTGTATTGCTTGAAACATTACCTTATTGTTTTTCTCTTCAAATACACATAACAGTGTTTTTCAACCAGCAGCAATTTTATTTCCCTTCCCCAGGGGAAATATGGCATGTCTACTATTTTATTTTCTAGAAGCATAATGACCATCCTTGAGTTTTTCTTCTCTCATAATCATGAAAACAAAGCTTCTGTCTGTCCATTTTCCTTTCCAGTTCCTACACTCACCCCTTGATTATGGTCACTTTTATCTTTTATCATCAGAATGTTCTCTACCACTATTCTGTATAAATTGTTTTCTTCAAAATATATCTTATGTAAATAATTAGAAAAAGAACATTATGATCATCAGCAGGCAGCATTTATTGCATAAAAAGTGTTTACCCTTAACATCATTCTTACTTAGTTGGGTTTTCCAATGGTGCTTAAAGAGATTAGTATCCACTTTCAAGGAAGATTCTCACCTTCTCTTCTTAGTTCTTCCCTATACACCATTCCTTGTACAGTTTTAAAAATCTATAAATTATTGGTCAGATAGAGACTGATGATACCCCCAAGACTATGGCCCCGTGTCACCCTTTGGGCCTGGAAGTGGAACTCGCTCCGGTGACTTAATTTTCAGCCACAATAGACAGGCTAACAAGCTGAACAGAACAACTATACCAGCCAGATGCACTCCTTAGAACAATCAACCATGGAAGATCAGAAGGGCAGCATTTATATAGGGAGAAAGGTAGGGAGGCAGGAATGCGCAGGCAAGAATGACACAGGAAGTAAGAGGTGAGCTGTTACACTGCAGGGAATATAATCAACATCATAAAACAAAATGTGTATGAACTGTTGCACGTAAAACAAACCTGCATAGTAAAATTTCACCCAAATCACAATAAAAAGTAAAAAAAAAGCACTGCTCCACCAGCCTCCGCTGCTGCTCTTCAGTAGATGAAAAAAAAAAAAAAAACAACTATATGTGTGCATATACTATCATACTTGCTGTTAGAGCTCGTGAGTTTAATAATGATAGTAACTAAGATGTTTTCAAAATTTTCAGGTGCAGATACTGAGTTATATGACTCATTAACTTCATTACACTTATGAGTATTTACTGTCATTAGTCTTTTACAAATGACTACATTCAGTGATGCTAATTATTTTGCCCTGGAGATTCTCTTATCATGGAGATGGAAAATCAGATGGGACCAGTACTCAGCATTCATGAAGCTGAAAGAACTTAAAGAAAAATGCAAACCTTGAGTTGCAACATTGAAGAATTCCAATGGCTAAACATAGAAAAATACAGAAAGCAGTCAAGAAATCAAGGAAAGATGGGAAGAATACACAGAGTCGCTGTACCAAATATAATTGATTGATGGTCAGCCATTTTAGGAGGGAACAGATGATCAAGAACCAACGATACTCAAGGAAGAATTCCAAGCTGCACTGAAGGAATTGCCAAAAAACAAGCCTCCATGAATCGATGGAATACCTATTGAGATGTTTGAACAACAGATTCAGTGCAAGAGGTGCTCACTTGTTTATGCCAAGAAATTTGGAAGAAAACTACCTGGTCAACTGACTGAAAGAGATCCGTATTTGTGCCCAGTCCAAAGAAAGGTGATACAACAGAGTGGGGAAATTATAAAATCTTATGCTACTATTGCACACAAGTAAAATTTTGCTGAATGTAATTCAAAAACAGTTGCAGTAGTAGATTGACAGGGAACTGCCAGATATTCAAGCCAGATTCAGAAGAGGACATGGAATAAAGAACATCATTGCTGATATCAGACAGTTCTTGAATGAAAGCAAATAATTCCATAAATATTTTTACCTGGGTTTTATTGACTATGCAAAAGTATTGGACTATATAGATCATAGCACATTATAGATAACATTGAGAACAGAAATCCCAGAACACTTAATTATACTCATGAGGAACCTTTACATAGATGGTGGTCATTAAAACAGAACAAGGGGACACTGCATAGCTTAAAATCAGGAAAGGTGGACATTGGGATTGTGCTCTTTCACCATACTTATTCAATCTGTATTCTGAGCAAATAACCCATGAAGCTGGGCTGTATGAAAAATAATGAAGCACTAGGATTAGAAACTAATTAACAACCTGAAATTGCAGATGATACAACCTTGCTTACTAAAAATAAAGAAGACTTGAAGCTTGTACTGATGAAGAACAAAGAATATAGAGTTCAGTGTGGATTACATCTCAACATAGAGGGGAAAAAAAATCCTCACAACAGGACCAATAAATAATGTCATGATAAATGGAGGAAAGATTGAAGCTGTCAAGGATTTCATTTCACTTGGATCCACAATCAGTATCCATGGAAGCAGCAGTCAAGAAATCAAATGATTTATTGCACTGGGCGAACCAGCTACAAAAGACCTCTTTATAATGTTTAAGAGCAAAGATGGTGCTTTGAAGACTAGGGTACACATGACCTAAGCCATGGCATTTTCCATAGCTTCATATTATTGGGAGAGCTGGACAATAAATAAAAAAGACTGCAGAAGAATTGATGCTTTTGAATTGAGGTATTGGTGAAGAATATGGGTGGTACCATGTATTGTTAGAAGAATGAACAAGTCTGCCTTGGAGGAAGAACTTCCAGAATGTTCTTTAAAGATGAGAATGGCCAGACTTCATCTCCCATACGTTGGTAATGTTGTCAGAAGGGAGGAGGTTATCCCAGTGGGTGAAGCAGAGGGTCAGTGAAACAGGGGAAGACCTTGAATGAGATGGATTGACACAACGGCTACAACGATGAACTCAAGTAAAGCAAAGATTGTGAGGATGGTTCAGGAAGTAATCATGTTTCGTTCAGTTATACATAGGCTCATGATGAGTTGGAACCAATTTAACAATACTTAACAACAACAATTCTCTTGTCCTTAAATACACAGCTAATAATTAGGGTTAAAACCTAGGCAACAGACTCTAGTAGTGCACATGTTCTGGACTAAGTAGTGCACATGTTCTGGACTAAGCAATGCACATGCAAAATGTATCACATTACTGGAATAATCATCTCAAGCAAAAGAAATGGAAAATACTACATATAAATGAGAAGTTCACCATATTGTTGTAGAAGCCTAGTTTTCTATCATAGAATAAGGTAGACTTATTTTATACCAAAACCTTTTATTTGTTACATGTTCAAAAAGAGAAGACAGTGTGATGTAGTTGTTAGAAAAGGTAAATTTTTTTTGGCTGATTTAATCTGGAAAAAAAAATACATCCTAAAATAAAAAGAGTAATATTGGCATGGTATTCTGCACATGGTTAAAACAGATCTGAAATACTGCATTAAGTTTTGGATGATTTATTTTAAGTGGAGTTTAACACCTGGTTAGATATAAACATATCTGAAAAACAAATCATAGGAAATGTAGTTAAATGATTTGAGTAAACTCACTGAACAAAAAGATTTCAGGAGACCCAGCATGTTTCTCCAAACAGCGTAGGGTCACATAGAAGAATAAGAGAGAGAGAGAGAGAGAGAGAGATAAAGAAAAAATATGAATTAGATATTCCATATAGTTATTTGTATAAAACCATACTTACTATTAAGAGGTCACATTAAATTGGATTTATTCTCAATATGCTAAAGAAGATTCACTTTGCAGCTCTCTGAATGGTTTGAGTCAGTTAAGGAGACACCCATCATTTTGAGAGTCAAGACACAAGCTGGATCACCACCTATCAAAACAATTGCATGGGTCATTTCTGTACTGAGGGGAAGGCTGAACTCAACAGACTTTACAGTTATTTTCCATTTGTTAGATCAAATCTTATGTCTGCACTTTGATGAAAGAAAAAGAAAGGAAAAATAATCACTTCCATTCCTTAATTTGGGAGCTCTGGTAGCGTAATGCCTATTGCACTTGATTGTTAACCAGAAGGCTGGCGGTTCAAACCCATCAGCCACTCCTCGGAAGGAAGGTTGGGCAATCTACTTCCGTAGTGATACTGCCTCCGAAACCCAAGGAGGGGTAGCTATGAGTCGGGTCCAACTTGACAGCACATAACAACAACAACAACATTCCTTACTTCATTCTGTGCTAACTAAGTAAAATTTTGAGTCAGTATAAATTCTCTGCTCCCCAGATCACACTACATACATTATTTGACACAAGGAATGTGGGTTGAGTAGCCTGTATTTTATTTTTAAGGAAGAAATAATTTTAAAGGAACATATGTTCATGATCATTCTCTAAAAGCAAGATATTTATAGCCTAATATAATATGGATAAAATACATTTTATAGAGTTTTATTTAACAGTTAGTGTCTATATTGTTGTCATTGTTGTTGTTGTTAGGTGTCATTAAGTCAGCTTCAACTCATAGTGACCTTATGTACAACAGAACAAAACACTGCCCAGTCCTTTGCCAGCCTCACAATCCTTGCTATACTGGAGCCTATTGTTACAGCCACCGTGTTAATATATCTTGTCTTCCCTTTTTTCGCTGACCCTCCACTTTACCAAACATGGTACCCTTTTCCAAAGAATGGTCCTTTTGACAACATGACTTAAGTAGGTGTGACAAAGTTGGGCCATTCTCAATTCTAAGGAGGATTCTGGCTGCACTTATTTCAGGACAGATTTGTTCATTCTTCTGGCAGTTCATGGCATTTTCAGTATTCTTCTCCACTACAATTCAAAGGCATCCACTCTCTTTTTGTCTTCCAGATACATTGCTCGGCTTTCACATGCATATGACACTATTGAAAATACCATGCCTTGGGTTAGAGGTATCTTAGCCTTCAAAGTGACATCTTCAGTCTTCAACACTTTAAAGAAGTCATTTGTATCAGATTTGCCCAGTGCAATACATCCTATTTCTTGACTGCTCCTTCCATGGGTGTTGATTGTGGATCCAAGTAAAAAAAATTTGACAACTTCAATTATTTTTTTTTCCATTTATTGTGATGCTGTTTATTGGTCCAGATGTAAAGATTCAATCAATTTAGAAAACAAGCAGGACCACATTTTTCATATATGGAACATGAACTCCTCAAAATAGCATTTTTTTTTTTTTTTAATGTGTCTTCATTATATATCACAGTATCTGGAATATGGAAAGGATTTGATGAGTTTCAATGCTGTATATAAATTATTTCACTTATTTCCCATTCAATTCTGAATTTAGTATTATTATTACAATTTTACACAAGAGAAATATAAGACTGAAAGAGGTACAATTGGCAGAACTGGGATTCAAATCCAGACTATCAACATAAAAATTATGATAAAGTGTATTAAAAGGTAATTCAACCTACTATATATAACCAGTACACCATGGAGTCAGTGCTATAATCACTAAAAGCATTAATGGATGGATGAACAAGTAACTAACTAGATGATAAGCATGGTAATAAATGAAACTAAAAGAGTCAATGTAATATCATTAAAGTTTTAACCTAAAATATTTCAGGCATTATTCCATGCCTCAATTCTGAATTCTTTTGTTTCACATTCTGTAAAAAGTGACTCTGTACTTGTTTCCTCTTCCAAGTTCAAGGCAATTTGAATCTGAGTAAGCATCATGCTCTAAACACCATGAAGCATCTTGATGGAAAGAGAGAATTTCCTCCTTTGGGAAGTTCCCAAGTTTCCCGGGTCAGCTATATCACAGCTGTTTCCTGCTCACCCAGCTCTCTTCCAGTTGCATAATTCTTTGACATTTTTCCCAATTCCTGATCTCTTAATTCATTCAGTATAAGTGCCTTCAAGGAGAAACTACCCTTCCCAGTTTCTGATTTATAGATACCCTATGTCAGACAAAAGGCTTACATGTATTATTGTGAATCACATTCCTTAATCCCACCTTCAGTATCTGTGGCTCTGTCTTTCTGGAATCATGTCTTCTTGTTTCCAGTGTTATCTTTGCACCTTTTGTTTTACAGTTATCTACTGCTCCACACTGACATCAAGATTCATACATTTCATTCTATTCCAGAACACAAACAGAACTGAGTTCTTCTAATCTTAGTTGGCCATTTTCTACATAAGATAACATTTTAGAATTTGCTGAGCAGCAGATACTAGGTAAATGTGATTCTACAAGTTTCGTGTGGAATATTAGTGTCAAAATTGTTTGTCTTGTAGATGGATGAAGCACCTTAAGAAGCTGAAGCCCAAGATAGCACATGTGAAAAATCTAACTCTTTTTGCATTCTGTGTTTTTTACAGACTGTGTAACAGAGCAATGGATTCTGAGGGAAAGTGATATTTAGTGTTACATTAAAGCAAAGTTGTCTGGTGGTTAAAACCCACCAGCCACTCCTCAGAAGGAAGGTTGGGCAATTTTATTCTGTAGTGATACCACCGTGGAAACCCAAGGAGGGGTCGCTATGAGTCAAGTCTGACTCGACGGCACATAACGACAACAACAAAGCAAAGTTACTTGAACCACATACTCAAAGCAGGTAACCTTTGTCATTTTATGACCTATGGTTTAGTAAAAGGAATAATGCACTGTAATCAAATTATCTACCTTAACTTTATCAATGAGCACATAAACAAATTCATATGACCCTTTAAAAATGCCTCCAAGTATGATCATAAGGAAACTCCTTATTCAAAAATTGAGGAAAGATGCTCTAAGCCTCTGAAGGTGTTGTCAATAAATTAAGAAAACAGCAGCAAATCTGGAAACACACATCCACCTCTTTTAATTTTAAAGTAAACCATCTTCAAGACAATCTTGGTGTCCATCATGAGTATTCAGGTAGAAATTAATGTCAGAGGAAATTGTAGTACATGTTTGATTCAGCAATATGGAGAAATTAGGCTAAGGTAAAATGAAGGCTTTATTTGCTTCTTTTGGAAATGAAGACATTGGAAGGAATAGAATGTGGGGCTTGGGCTTCTATTAGATGTCCCTACACTGAGCGATTCACAACAGTTAATAAATAAAATATTCATTTGGCATGACCTTAGAGGTCTTTACAATTTAACAATGGTCACAGCAAATCAATAAGAACTAAAAAATTACAACTGTAGAGATAAAACCCTTAAAGTATTCCTAATATCAAAATTAATTGTACATTGTACTTTGTCCTAAAACAATGTTATCATTTAATGTCATTGTGAGAATATTGAGATTATAACAAACACTATGAATAATTATTTCACAGAAATTTTAAAAATTTATATTTTAAAAAGGCTTATTTAATATAGATGAATATAATGGTGAATATTTAGGATGGTAAGACATATATGAGATTTATTCTGCATATTAAAATTCAGAAAGGCATTTATCCTTTGAATTCACTGAATGAGTTATTTTTTAGATAGTATAATGCATATTTTGGTTGATAATGTATCAGGATAAACTTATTTTGAATTTTGTTCTTTAAAAATATAACTTTAAAACTGCATACAACACCATTAAAACAGAGCATTTCTGTATAATATGATATACCATAAATTTTAAACATCAAATATAATGTAGTATCTTTGTATTACAATCTTGGAGTTTTAATCAAAAACTTTTGTTTAAAACTTCTGTCATTACATAGTATCCTTGTAGAAGAATATATAGAAAACTAGCTTCCTGTTTCCTGTACTTTTTTATGTACTCCTAAATGATGCTACTTGGAAGGAAGTTTGGGCAATCTACTTCCATAGTGATACTGCCTCAGAAACCCAAGGAGGGGTCGCTATGAGTTGGATCCAACTCCACAGCAGTGAGTTTGGTTAGGAAATGATGCTAATTTATGAAAATGTAAAAGCTGAGCCTTTGTGATAGAGTTTATTGTACAAAAACAAAACAAAACACTTTACCTTTCTCTTCCCCCCACCTTTGCCTGTGTATGTATGCTCATGCACAGTCATCTATCTATCTATCTATCTATCTATCTATCTAATATATATATATATATATATATATATATATATATATATACACACATATATTTAAAACAATGTATTGATTTTAAGACACTGGTCTGCATGATCATTAATAATTACTAGTATGTAGCTGAAGGATCTCTGGTGGCATAGTGCCTAAGGCATTTGACTGCTAATCATAAGGTTGGTGGTTCAAACCCATCAGCCACTCTGCAGAAGGAAGACTGGACAGTCTATTTCTATAAAGATTTATCATCTTGGAAACCCAAAGGGAGTTGCCATGAGTCAGAATTGAATTGATGGCAGTGAATTTGGGTATTTTGGAATATGTAGTTGACATTTACAGCAATTGGCTTATATTTACTTGCCTCAATTCAACAACTCAACTCACTGCCATTGAGTCGAATCCGACTCATAGGACCCCTCCTTGGGTTTTCAAGGAAGTACCTCTACAGAAGTAGATTACCCAGACTTTCTTCCAAGGAGTGGCTGGTGGGTTTGAACCATAATGCCCTAGGCACCACACAACTAGAGCTTCCAAATAACTCATAATTTTTCTAACTGGCACATTAAAATACATTATAATGTTCATGAAGCTGCCCCAGAGGACTGATAACTTGGTTTTCAACTGAATTGCTCCTTTTAAAGAGTCAGGATAGAGGACAGAAAGAAGGTGCAAAACTTCCTCCAGAGCTTTGTGGTGAATTGACACTGGCTCTTCTACGGCAACAATTCTTGAGGGAAAACACACACACACACACACACACACACACACACATATAACACCAATAACTTAAGCAGCTGAAAAAATACCAGCCATCATTCTAAATGGATTATGGGATATGTGGCAAAGTAACAATTAAATTGCAATTAGTTAATCAATAAGTACAATAGAAGCCATCCATGCTTTGATAGTAAAACACAGGAAACAACAGAATGAGTGATGGATATGGGAAGAAGTCCCTTCAAAAAGTGAAGAAAGAGGTGGTAGACTGAAAGCACTTGCCTGTTTTTGTTTTTACAATTTCAGCAATGGCCAGTCCTGCTTATCTGCAAATGTTTATGCATAAATTCAAGCTGTCCTCATAAATGCCTACAGTTTAGAAGTGGAGTCATTAGCATACCTTGCAGAACTTTTTAATTTGATTGGCATAAACTGTTAATTTGTTGACTGAATACCATACTTTTATATTTAATTCAATCCTATGGCTTACCAACCTGGTATTTAAATGAGCATTGACATATGCTGCATAATATACATATCATATTATAATATTATATCACTATAATATCATATAATATACAATATCAAATAGTAATTATAAAGTTAAAATATTTTTTGTTAGATCTGATTTCCACTCCATTTTTTTGTATCTACCTCTAAAAAATGTCAATGAGGGTGTTAAGAAGCAGTTTTAAGGGAGGCACAGAAGGAGAGCAGCGTGTGGGGGTGTTTGCAACAGTTTTAAGGGAGGCTCAGAAGTGAGTAGAGTGGTTTGGAACAGCACAGTGTCTAAGGCACTTGACAGCTAACCAGAAGGCTGGCAGTTCAAACCCACCAGCCACTCCTCGAAAGGAAGATGGGTCAATCTACTTCTGTAGTGATACTGCCTCGGAAACCCTAGAGTGGTAGCTATGAGTTGGGTCCAACTCGACTGCACATAACAACAACAACAACAAAGGACAAGAACTTAACGGATGAATGGATAACCAAATTATGTACATTCATACAATGGAATACTATGCTACATTAAAGAACAATGAAGGATATGCAAATCATCTCACAACGTGGATCAGCCTGGAGGACATTACTCTAAATGAAATAAATCAACCACAGAAAGACAAATATTATATGAGCCCATTACTGTAAAAAGATAAAGAAGGGTTTGCTTAAGGAAGGAAACTCATTTTGTAGGTTACAAGGTGGGGATGGTAGGGAAGGGGAGGGATTAATTTTGGGCTAGTTGGGAGGTACATGCTGACGTGGGTAAGGGGAGGGATGGTATGGAAAGAGTCTGTGACCACCATGATAACATTAGGAAAAGGGAAGACATCAAATTTTGCACATAAGATATAGACGACAGAGGATAATATTAGCATATCCACAATACCGCATTACCATTAAAACTAAACACCAGGCTACAGATAAATACCTAAACATCTGAGAAGATCAGAGGGGGGTGAGTGAACAGAATTATACTCTAGACCAAGGACAGATTCAGCTGAGGCTAACCTTTCACAGATAACAGTGATACAGAATACCTACAATCCTTACAAAAACAACAGAAAACAGACATAGAGCCATCACTCACAGACAGCCAGGCACTGTGGAAGAGAGATCCCATGGATCTACCAACTCAGGGCCATAGTATTGGGGGAAAACAGACTCAAATGACACAATAAAATACATAAAAATCTTGTTCCACAACCTACATTGGTGAGTAGCGACTGGGGTCTTAAGAGCTTTGGAGCAGCCATCTAAGATGCAGCTAATGGTCTCCTATCATCAGAAGAGGAGTACAAAAAAAAAAAAAAAAAAGGTAAGGACATTTGGAAACAATCAACCATAGGATATAATGGATGGATGGACCTCAAGACCTGAAGGACTAGATGGTGCATGCCTACCAATGCCAACCACATGGGAAAGGATCAAAACTGGAGATCCTGGATAGAGTAGGAGGAAGAACATGGAAGAAAATCCAAAAACACAATAATGACAAGAATTACTGGTCAGATGGGCTCTGGTGAGACTCCCAATACTTTGGCCCTAGGATACACTTTGAGCCTGGAATAAAACTCACTCCCGGAGGCTGGCTCTTAGCTCAATAGTAAATAAGATGTACACACAGACCACTCAACCCAGGGTGAGGTACCCACGTACTCTATGGAGATGAATCCCTTGGAGCAATCAACCATGGAGCACCAGACGGGCAACATTCTCACAGAGGAAATGCAAACCACGCAGGAGTGCGTAGCTATGAGGGGAAGGAGGAGATTGCTGAAGAGGGAGGGGAGAAGAGTGGGTTAGGGTTGGAGATGGTAATTAGGGAATGAAATCAAATGTACATGAAATGTCAAATGTAAAACAAACTCTTCTCTGTAAACTTGCACCTAAAGCACAATAAATAAAATAATAATAGTAAAAAAAGAAGATACGTCATAGCTATTATAATTTCATAACATGCATATTATTAATTTGTTATTTTACAAATATTTTCATCTCTGTCCTTTTGTTACATTCCTTAAAACACACACAGAGGCACACACAGACATCTTCTTGTCTAAATGAATACTAGTTTGTATGATGACAGTGGTTTATGCCGTAGAATAAACCATCTTCAATTGGTAGCAATGGATTCATTTTCAGTCTTTATGTCTACAGTCAGCTTTAAGACCAGTAATTATAATTTATTTTTTTCTCTCTACTGATGCTCGATAAAATGTTTCTTTAAAAATATATAAATAAATAAGTAAATAAAAGGCATGAACTTGTCTATCAGTTTGTCATCCTGTGATGGCTTGTGTGTTGCTATAAGACTGGAGGCTATGCTACTGGTGTTGCAAATGCTAGCAGTGTTACACATGGTGAACAGGTTTCAGCAGAACTTCCAGACTAAGATATACTCAGAAGAAGGAAGAGGCCATCTGCTTCTCAGAGTTGGCCAATGAAAACCTTATGAATAGCAGTGAAACACTGTCTGATATATTGTTGGGAAACTTTATGAATAGCCCTGAAACATTATCATACAGTGTTGGAAGATGAGCCCCTCAGGTTGGAAGACACTCAAAGTATGACTGTAGAAGAGCTGCCTCCGGAGAGTAGTGTAGAGCTGACCTTAATGATAAGGATAGAGTAAAGCTTTCTGAACCCCCATTTGCTGATGTGGGACATCTCAAGATGAGGAGAAACAGCTGCAAACATCCATTAATAATTGGAACATGGCATGTATGGAGTTAGAATCTAGGAAAATTGGAAGTTGTCAAAAATGAAATGAAATGCATAAAGATTGATATCCTAGGCATTACTCACTCACCACTGTTAAGCTGGATCAGACTCAGAGTGACCCCTCCTTGGGTTTCTGAGGCAGTAGCTCTACAGAAGTAGATTGTCCAATCTTCCTATTGAGGAGTGGTTGGTGCGTTTGAACCACCAGCCTTCTGGTTACAATTCAAATGTCTTATGAGACTAGAGCTCCTATCTTAGGCATTAGTGAACTGAATTGGACTGATTTTGGCCATTTTTGAATTAGACAAATTGGAATGACAAATTGAAGAAGAATGGTGTGACATTCATTATCACAAAGAATATGTCAAGATCTGTCCTGAAGTACAATGCTGTCAATGACAAGATAATATATATACACCCATGAGGAAGATGATTTAATACTACTATTATTCAAATTTATGCACCAACAACCAAAACCAAGGATGAGGAAATTGAAGTTTTACCAACTTCTACACTCTGAAATTGACCAAACATACAATCAAGATGTGTTGATTAACTCTGGTGATTGGAATTCAAAGTTGGAAAGAAAGAAGAGTCACCGGTAGTTGGAAAATATAGCCTTGGAGATAGAAATGACACTGGAGATGTCATGATAGAATTTTGCAAGACCAATGACTTACTCATTGCAAATACTTTTTGTCAACAACACAAACAATTGCTACACATGTGGATTTCACCAGGTGGAGTACACAGGAATCAAATTCACTACATCTGTAGCAAGAGGTGATTGAAAAGATCGATATCTTCAGCCAAAACAAGGCCAGGAGCTGATTGTGGAACAGATGATCAACTGTTCATATGCAACTTCAAGATGAAGTTGAAGACAGTTAAAACAACTCCATGAGAGCCAAAATATGACCTTGTTTATATCCATTCTGGATTTGGAGACCTTTAAAAAAATAGATGTCATGTATTGAACACCAATGACTGAAAACTAGAGGAATTGTGGGATGATACAATCTACTTCCATACTGACACCACCTCTGAAACCCAAGGAACAGACTATATAAGTTGGATCTTACTTGATGGCAGTGAGTTTTTTTTTTTTTTTTTTTAGTTTATTAAGGACATCATCCATGAAGAAAAGAAGAGATCATTTAAAAGATAAGAAAGGAAGAAAAGGCCAAATTGGATGTCAGAAGAGACTCTGAAACTTGCCCTTGAACACAGAGTAGCTAAAGCAAATGGAAGAAATAACAAGATAAAAGGGATGAACATAATATTTCAAAGAGCAGCTCAAGAAGATGAAGTCAATTATTACTATGAAATTTGCAAAGTCATGGAGTTGGAAAACCAAAAAGGAAGAACACACTCAGTCTTTCCCAAGCTGAAAAAACTGAATAAATAATTAAGACTCAAGTTGAAGTATTGAACGATCCTACGGGCAGAATATTGAATGATACAGAAAAAAACAAAAGAAGATGGAAGGAAAATACAGAGTCACTGTACCAAAATGATTGGATAATGCTCATCCTTTCAGGTGGTGAGATATGATCAAGAATCAATGATACTGAAGGAAGAAGTTGACAATGCACTAAAAGAATTGGCAAAGAACAAGGCTCCAGGAATTGACTGAATACCCATTGAAATGTTTCAAGAAATGAATGGCACACTGCAGGCACTCAGTGGGCTATTCCAAGAGATTTAGAAGACAGCTATCCAGCCAAATGACTGGAAGAGTTCCATATTTGTACCCATTCCAAAGAAAGGTGATCTCACACAATGAGGAAATTATCAAACCGTATCATTAATATCAGGTAGAAGTAAAATATTACTGAAGATAATTCAAAAATGGGTACAGCAGTATATTGACAGAGAATTTCCAGAAATGCAACTGGATTCAGAAGAGGATGTGAGACAAGGGATATCATTTCTGATGTCAGATGGATCTCGTCTCAAAGCAAAGCGTACCAGAATACTTGTTTTATTGACAATCCTAAAGCATTTAATTGTGTGGATCATAACAAATTATGGATAACCTAGAGAAGAATAGGAATTCTAGAACACTTGATTGTACTCGTGAGGAACTTGTACATAGACCAGCAGGCTGTCGTTCAAACAGACCAAAGAATACTGCATGGTTTAAAACCAGGAAGGGAGCACACCAGGTATCCTTTCCCCATACTTATTTACCTTGTATGCTGAGCAAATAATCGGAGAAACTGGACTATAGGAAAAAGAATGTGGCATCAGGATTGGAGGAAGTCTCATTAACAACCTGCAATATGCAGATGACACAACTTTGCTTGCTGAAAGTGAGGATAACTTGAAACACTTACTAATGAAGACTGAAGACTGTAGTCTGCAGTATGGATTACACCTCAGTATAAAGAAAAAAAAGTCTTCACAACTGAGCCAATAAACAGAATCACGATAAATGGAGAAAAGATTGAAGTTGTCACAGGCTCCATATTACTTGGTACTATAATCAACACCAATGGAAGTAGCAGCCAAGACATCAAACAACGTATTGCATTGGGCAAATCTGCTGCAAAAGATCTTTCATGTGATGAAAGGCAAAGGTGTCTCCTTGAAGACTAAGGTGCACTTAATCCAAGCCATGGTATTTTCAATTGCCTCATATGCATGTAAGCACTGGACAGTAAATGAGGCAGACTGAAGAAGAGTTGACGCTTTTGAGTTGCGGTGTTGGCAAAGAATGCTAAAAGTACCGTGGGCTGCTAAAAGAACAAACTATTCTCTTCTGGAGGAAGTGCAGCCAGAATGCTCCTTGGAAGCAAGAATGGCCAGACTTCGTCTCACCTATTTTGGTCATGTTGTAAGAAGGGCCTATTCCCTGGAGAAGGCTATCATGCTTAGTAAAGTGCAGGGTCAATAACAAAGTGGAAGGCTCTCAAGTAGATGGACTGACACAGTGGCTGTAACCATGGGCTCAGGTAGAGCAGGGATCATGAGGGGGGCATGTTGTTGTTGTTGTTGTTATGTGCCGTCGAGTCGGCCCCGACTCATAGCGACCCCTCCTTGGGTTTCCGAGGCAGTATCACTATAGAAGTAGGATTGCCCAACCTTCCTTCCGAGGAGTGGCTGGTGGGTTTGAACCTCCAGCCATCAGGTTAGCAGGCAAGTGTCTTAGCCACTATGCTACCAGAGCTCCCATAGGCCCTGCCAATGTTTCCTTCTGCTGTACATAGAGTCGCTATGAGTCAGAGATGACTCCATGGCACCTAACAACAACACTAAAAGTCAAAGCACAAAACACAACCAACATTTGACAATAAATAGTGCTGTATAACAAGGAGTGATACCTTGAGAAAGACATTTAACACCTTTGGTCCTTTACTGGAAAGTACCTGGATTAGATTTAAGGCTTGCTTAAGTCTGTGGCATAATAAAGAGGAGTGAAAGACACCTGCCTGTGAGAGAATAGAAATGGCTTACACTGTTTTTGCTGTAATATATCTCAGGTAAATTCCTACTCAAGGACAACAATATAAACAAAAAATGTATTTTAATTACCTAATCTAGCCATTTTCATGGAAGCAAATGTATGACAGATCAAGTTGGTCACCTCACACACATTGGCTAGCAAAGTTTGTTGTGGTGAGCCAATAACTGGAAATGTAATATGCTTAAACAGCAATAGACTACATGAATCCAAGAAAACGCTCATATCTCAAATCACTGGAACTTATTACTAAATAAATCAGAGCACTGTGTGTTACAGAGAGAATTCACTAAGAATCTAACTCCAAATTGATGAAACCTATAACAGTGACTTTAGGAAAATTATCTAACTCACTGTATGTCAATATACTCACTTTCAGAATGGAGGTGTTGGATTTGATAAGCTCTAAAGACTTGTCTAGGAGCTCTGGTAGCATGGTGCCTAAGGCACTTGACTGCTAACCAGAAGGCTGGCGGTTCAAACCCACCAGCCACTCCTCGGAAGGAAGGTTGGGCAATCCTACTTCCGTAGTGATACTGCCTCGGAAACCCAAGGAGGGGTCGCTATGAGTCGGGGCCGACTCAACGGCAAATAACAATAACATAACAAAGACTTGTCTAATTCTAAAAGTATGTGATCTTATACTAATATGGGAATGCTGATTTTAGGGGAGAAATCAGGAGAGTGAAATTGTGTACTGAATGCCCTTAGGAAGAGCATCTAGTTGCTATTTTTTGTAACTCTGTGTGTCTCCTTAAAATATATATATATTTTTTTTTTTCCTAGTAAATTGAAGATGACAATTATACAATATAGCAGTTTAAACACTGACTCCAAACACTAAAACTCATTTATAATTGCAAAATATAAAAGTAATTAAAAAAAAGACAATAAAAAATTTCAAGTTTTAAATGTCACGTTCCCTTTTTGATGTCATGAACTTACTTTTGTTTGTTTTTGTTAAGTGCATATGATATCAATGGAATTTCTCTGTTTAGAACTCAAGTGAACCAGATCCACTTAATTTTTGGTTCTTAATTTATTTAGTCTGAAACATTATTGTGTAGGAATATAGAAGAAGAAAATATTTTATGGGGACAAATTGCCTCACAGGTTCTGGCAAGGATTTCACTTCTGTGCACATGAATTCATAGGTTTTTGTCTAATTTTTTTTTTTTCCTATTGTCTCAAGAGAGATTTAAATGAAGGGCCTTTGTATAATATTCTCTGAACAATGTATTTAGCTATTTGGATAATAGAAGCAGTATAAATCTAATAAACAAATGCTAAATGTTAGAAAATATTAAATGGGAGCATATGAAAACTAGTTTTCCTTATCTTCTATTTGACTTTGATAAGGTTGATAAACTATAGGATGCTAAGATTAAATTTATTTCTAATATAATGTCATCTAACCACATGTTTTGGAAATATTAAAAAAAAAAATCTCTAATTTTCTTTACAATGATTAGGTTTCCTAAACACTTGGGCCCTAAACTGCTATTGAACAAATCTGAGTTGCAATAATCCAAATTATTCTTTATTTGTAGTGTTGGTATAATATATATGTGTGTGTATGTATGTATATACACACACACACACACATAACTTGCCTGCTAACCAGATGGCTGGCGGTTCAAACCCACCAGCCACTCCTCGGAAGGAAGGTTGGGCAATCCTACTTCCATAGTGATACTGCCTC
>NW_006922139.1:1796472-1802352 GCF_000298275.1 Orycteropus afer afer
TGTATACACACACACACACATTATGTTGTTTAATACCCATAATGACCTACCAGCTTCCCCAAATTCATGGATTTAGGAATGAAACATGCTCAAGCACATTTCTACATTCAAGAGATGTCTTAGTTTCCTAGGACTGCATGACAAAGTACCACAATCCTGGTGGCTTATAGAAGATAAATTCATTGTCTCACAGTTATGAAGGCGTGGGGCCTAAGACCTGTGTGTCAGCCACATTGATTCTTTCTGAGGCTTTGAGGGAGAATGTAGTCTGTGCCTTACTCTAGTATCTGGCAGCTCCAGGCTTTTTGGGCTTACACTGGCAGCATCACCCAGCATCCTTTCTCTGTCTGTCTGTATGGCTTCTCTATTTTATAAATACACTAGTCATGTGCATTAGGATCCATCCCACTCTAGTGTGAGCTTATATTAACCTAACTGATGGCATTGTTAAAATGAACGGTGGTCCTATTTCCAAATAGGGCCACATCCACAAGTACAGAAGGGGGACCTCAACATACTTTCTTGTGGGACACAATTTAGTCCACAACAAGTGATAAGAATAAAAAAAATATATTAACAATGATGTAAAATTCCTTCTTTTCAATGTATGGCTTCATCTCAATTAAAATATTACACTAGTGTCTCCATACTTGATGAATTTTACAATATTTCCACACTCAGCACAAATTTTATTCATTTATAAGCAAATATATTCCAATAAGAGTTACTCATCTTTAGTAAGGTTAATTAATCACTGAAGTTAAAGTAACTAATCACCTCTTTGACTTATTGTTATGATAGACTTTTTCTTTGCAACCTGCTTGTTTATAGTTCTACTTTTATATGTTTATACTATCACGGACAAAAAGAGCATTGCTAATTTACAATTGTTAAAAATAAACAAATGTCTGCTTGTATGACTTAATTAATCAAATTAATTAATGTCAGACATGTCACTCAGGCCTGCATCACAAAAGCCTATATCACATTTAACATGAAAAAAGGGAGGATCTGTAATTTCATTTTTTGTTTATTTCTGAGATTGCATTGAATGGAATACAAATGATAAAAACAAGTGTAGGTTTGAGATAAGTAATACAGAAGTGGAAATTGTATACCCTGTCTCCTAGGAAACACTTAGGGAATGATATATATTACTACTTTCATTGATACTAAGTATTCAGTAAAACAATACAAATTTTGAAGCAGTTTGGAGTAGATGAAAGAAGGCAAAATATCCTGTCTATATGAACAACATGTGACTTAAAAAAATATGTTTGAATGTACATGCCTATTAAATGAAGGTCCATACTTAGATCAATAAACATATATGTTCAGCACGTAGGAAAAAGATGAGAAATTTCATCTCTGATGATACTGAAGATTTAGAGATTTGTCCAAGAAGATGGGTAGATATTCTAATGTTTGGTCAGGGACACCACTTGATGTCTCTGATGAGTGAGATGCTTCTTGTATGTCCATATGTATATGAATGTATTTGCATATGCAGCAACGGTTGCATATACACGTATTTGGGTGACAGCAGTGTTGTTATTGTTGCTGTGTGTATGTAACATTCAGGACTGCCTGGTACAGTAACATCAGGGTAGTTGAGAAAAGGGAGTGAGTCAATTAAACAGTGTTAGGGCAAAGGGCAAAGGTTGTATTTACCAAGAGACATGGAAATTAGAACCAAAGTTATAGTATTAACAAAAGAGTACAATATATGAGAAAATTTGTAGTTTTACATACAAGATGTCCAAACTAAAGGTTATATTTTCCAAAGATCAAGGCTTCTAGTTTTCTAAAATATATAGTGACCTCTCAGAATTATTTGAGCCTATCTTACCTTAAGGAGATCTGGTGATGTCTTGGATGTATTAAGTTAAGCTTTAGGATATCAGAAAGTACACTACTCAAAGTACATTTGGCTGTTACCCAGAATGTCAGCAGTTCAAACATACCAGCTGCTCCATGGAAGGAAGATGGGACAATCTACTTCTGCAAAGATTGACAGCCTCAGAAAACCAATGGGGAGTCTCTATGAGTTGGAATCAATTTGATGGAAGTGAGTTTTTTTTTGGTTTTTATTCTACCTTAGACAGAGATATTCATTTTCCTTTTTCTTTTTCTTTCTTTCTTTTTTTTTTTTTCCTACCGGTGACATGGAAACATGCAAATTAAGTCACAGTACTTTTTGTGTCTCCTATTTTCTTTGCTGAATCTCTTTTTTAGAGAAGAATCTTTACTTGATTGTGAGAATGGAAACAAACCAATGAAAGGGCCTTAAGAAAATTTAAATTTACTTGAGAGAAATGAGAAGGATATAGCATATACCAAAAACACATATTACTACAAACTTCATATAAAAAAGTTCTATCTTCTGAGCAACTAGAAAATATTTACCAGTAAATACACTTTCAATAAATATCTTTGAATAAGCAAATTATGGAAGTATTAAGTTAGGCTTTAAGATATCAGAAAGTATACTACTCAAAGTACACTAAAACCAATAGGTAAATCTTCTTTGCAAAGAAGGTCTGGCATGTGGTTAGAATTTGGTAAAAATTTAGAATTAAATTTTAGAATGTGGTAAAAATTTGCTATATTTTTATTCAGGAATACAACTTTTCCCCACAAATAAACAAACACACTCATATATACCTATGCACACATATGTACACACAGGCACACTTAGATCCTGTGCTTTGCAGATATTGATTCTTGCCTCTACAGAGAACTGAATTCTTTGAAAGTTGTTCCACCTTCCCACCTTATGCCATAGTTACATCTTCAGAAACTAAAGCCTAAGTTAACTACCACTTGCTATTGCTATTTTTTAAACTGATCTCAAAGATTTATATATATATATATATATATAAGAATTTGACCCAATTCAGATAATTCTACAACAGGAATTTTTTCTTATGGCCGTTTAGGAAATATATATCCTAACTTTAAGAAGAAAAGCATTAAAAAAAAAAAAAAAATGCAGCTCATTTTTCCCTTGAATGAACAAGTGTATAGTTGGGAAAGCAGAACCTACTACCTCCATTTTGCACTCAAAAATGTAGAGGGGAGATCAATAGTTTCAGCAAAATATCAGGTTTGAACATGCACTGATCCCCTAATACATGCATTGCTAAATCTTCCTACATTTTTAATGGTTGTACAACATTCTCTATTACTTACATGTGAAGTCATCCTACGTAACATGCAGAACTTAAAAAAAAGTCTAATCACAAGACTAAGCATAGATTATGGTTTTGTTCATACTTAATTCTATGCTAATCCCTCAAAAATATTTATGTGCAAGATTTTTCTTTTTTTGTGTAGTGCACATTGACCTCTTAGTATTCTAAAATTTTTCTATAATATGACTTAACTTCTTGTTAGCATAAGACAAACTTAATTAACTCTGAGCATTCCTGTTACTTTAGATAAATCCAATGGCTTATCCTTAGAGTAAAGTAATTGGCTTCCCAGTATAATGCATATTATACTAATTATAATATATCTTCTAAACATGACAAAACACATGTGCTCTAAATTAAATTTATTTGAACTTAGGTACAGTGGGATAATACCTCCAAATTTATATTCTCTTTTAAATTAGACTTTACTTCTCTCCATCTCTAGTTATTTATCCAGTCAACTAAATATATTTCTCTAAGGAAATCGATGTGTCAAAGCACTCCAGAGCTCTCTGTGGAGTCTAAGATAGACCATGGCACCAAAATTGATTTAAACATATCTCAAATCATGAAAAAATAAATTGCTACTTGGCTTCTCTTTTGAAAAATGCTTTCTCATAAGTTTATTGAAACATTTGAAGGACTTTTATGAATTTTGGTCTTATGATAAATAAGCTGTAACTTTTGCTTGCCTACACTGAAAACCACTTAAAGTGGAAACAGAACTGAGCATAAGATGATGTCATTTTAAAATATAGTTCTTGAGACAGGAAGATGGTGGCTTACCTGCAGCCCACACATTAGTTCCCTCTAGCATCTTAGTGCATGAAAAACTAGGTGCAGCAGTTTGAAGTGGGGAGTGTGGTGTTCTGAACAGCTCATTAAGTCAGAGTATGCCAAACTCAGGGGAGTAGGATTAGAAAGGAGAGAGAAGCAGTGTAAGTACCTGGAAGGGGGACATGTAAATCTGCCCTGCAGGGCACCAGAGGGCTTCCTGGCACAGTGGAGAGAATGCACTGGAGGACGTGCAGCCACTTCATGGATCTACCTTCAGCGCCTGCTTTTATCGGTAAACTTTTGACCACTGGGAGGGAGCATAGACCCCTCTGGCTCCAGGTGCCGCTGAATTAGGAGCAGAGAGGGAAACATGCTGCAAGTGGGTGGGCCCTGGGAAAAACTCACAGTACAGGTAGGGCAGCTGGTCCAAGACAGTTTTTTGCCATGAAGGTGCCTGGAGTATGGGGTTTTTACAGCTGCCTGAACCTGGCAGAAAGTGGCAGCCCCCTAACCATTGAGGTCTTTGCTGAACTTGAGCTGCAGGCCTGTGATTAACAATATAACATCATCATTAGCAGCCTACTCAAAGCCCTGGTAAAGGCTACTGACAATCAACTCATACCTATGACTAATCACACTCATGAGAATTGACTAAATGCACCAATCACAAGAAAGAGAATGGCACACTGGATAAGAAAAGAACACCTATCAATAGGCTGCTTACAAAAGACCGACCTTAGACACAAAGATAAAAGCAAATTAAGAATTAAGGGGTGGAAAAAAAAAATACACCAAGCCAATGGTAACCAAAAAAGAGCAGCAGTGGCAATATTAAATTCTGATAAAATAGACTTTAAAATGAAAAACAACATAAGAGACAAAGAAGGTCACTATAGGATGCTGAAAGGGTCAATTAACGAAGAAGACATCATGATCATAAATATTTATCCAACCAGTGAAAGTGTTCCAAAATAAGTGAAGCAAATATTAACTGAATTGAAAAGGAAAATAGACAACTGTACAATAGAAGTAGGACACTTTAAAACACCACTTTCAAGGAGGGACAGAAAAACTAGAAAAAACTCAGCAAAGATACAGAAGAACTCAACAACACAATCAACCAACTCAAACACATAGACATATAGAGCATTCCACCCAACGAAAGCACAATTCATATTCTTTTCCAGTGCACATGAATCATTCTCCAGAATATATCATATGTTAGGACATAAAACAAAAAAGCCAGGAACCCAGATAGAGGAGAAGTCAGCTGCAGGGATCCAGGTAAGGAAAGGGAACTCAGACACACCCAAACCAGGAGGGTGGGAAAGCGGGGGAAAGGGGATTAAAAGCCAGGAACCCGGACAGAGGAGTAGTCAGCCATGGGGATACAGGTGAGGAGAGGGAGCTCAGGCACACACAAAGCAACATGCCGAGAGAGCAGGAGAAAGGGGATTAAAAGGCACAGGAGTCTGGAAAGAGGAGGAGTCAGCCGGAGGGTCCCAGGTAAGGGTGATACAAAAGGTTTCCAACAGGGAGACAAACTTATCTATCAGTTTGTCCTACTGTGGTGAAGTGTTGAGGTAAGTTTTGAGTCTGAGCCACTGGTGTTTCAAACCCAGTGGGATGTATATGATGCACAGGTATCAGCCCAGCTTACAGACTGA
This sequence comes from Orycteropus afer afer, assembly GCF_000298275.1. NCBI lineage: Eukaryota > Metazoa > Chordata > Mammalia > Tubulidentata > Orycteropodidae > Orycteropus > Orycteropus afer. The sequence goes on from NW_006922139.1 coordinate 1,802,111, forward strand.
GACAAACTACGAAGAAGGAAGAGGCCGTCCACTTTTCAAAGAATTAGCCAGGGAAAACCTTATGAAGAGCAAAGAAACACTGTTTGATACATTACTGTGCAACTTTATGAATGGTCTGGTTAGGTTAGAAGGCTCTCAAAATAGGACTGGGAAAGAGCTGCATCATCAGAGTAAACCCAGCCTTACTCACATGGATAAGGTAAAGCTTTCAAGACCTCCATTTGCTGATGTGGCACCACTCA
>NW_006922139.1:1802607-1803686 GCF_000298275.1 Orycteropus afer afer
GTTTCAAGATCTGTCCTGAAGTACAATGCTGTCAGTGATAGGATAATATCCATACGCCTACAAGGAAGACCTGCTAATACAACTATTATTCAAATTTATGTCCCAACCACCAAAGCCAAAGATGAGGAAATTGAAGATTTTTATCAACTTCTGCAGTCTAAAATTGACCGAACATGCAATCAGGTATGTTAATTATCACTGGTAACTGGAATGTAAAAGTTGGAAATAGGGAATAATCACGGGTAGTTGGAAAATTTGGCCTTGGTGACTGAAATAATGCTGGAAATTGCATGGTAGAATTTTGCAAGACCAATGACTTGTTCATTGCAAACACCTTTTTTCAACAACACAAACGGTAGCTGTACACGTGGACTTCCCCAGATGGAACACACAGAAACAGATCGACTACATCTGTGGCAAGAGGTGGCGGAAAAGCTCAATATCTTCAGCCAAAACTAGGCCAGGAGCTGATTGTGGAACAGACCATCAACTGCTCATATGCAAGTTCAACCTGAAGTTAAAGACAATTAAAACAAGTCCAAAAGAGCCAAAGTATGATCTTGAATATATCCCTCCTGAATTTAGAGATCATCTAAAGAATAGATTTGATGCATTGAACACCAATGACCGAAATCCAGAAGAATTTCAGGAGGATATCAAGACCATTATCCATGAAGAAAGCAAGAGATCACTAAAAAGACACGAAAAGAAGAGGAGACCAAAGTCGATGACAGAAGAGACTCTAAACTTGCCCTTGAGCAGAGAGTAGCTAAAGCCAGTTAATGACAAGAATAAAAGAGATTGAAGAAATGACAAGATAAAAGAGCTGAACACAAGATTTCAAAGAGCAGCTCAAGCAGACAAAACCAATTACTATAATGAAATGTGCAAAGACCTGGAGTTGGAAAGCCAAAAGGGAAGAACACGCTCAGCATTTCTCAAGCTGAAAGAGTTTAAGAAAAAATTGAAGCCTCAAGTTGCAATATAATTTGGCCTTGGTGACAGGAATAATGCTGGAACTCGTATGGTAGAATTTTGCAAGACCAACGACTTGTTCATTGCAAACACCTTTTTTCAAC
>NW_006922140.1:0-14103 GCF_000298275.1 Orycteropus afer afer
AGACTTTGTCTCACCTACTTTGGTCATGTTATCAGAAGGGACCATCACCTGGAGAAGGATGTCATGCTTGGTAAGGTGGAGGGTCAACGAAAGAGGGGAAGACCATCAAAGAGACGGATTGAAACAGTGACTGTGGCGATGGGCTTAAGTATAGCAAGGATCATGGAGCTGGCATGGTACAGTGCAGTGTTTCATTCCGCTGTGCTTAGGGTTGCTATGAGTTGGAAATGACTCGATGGCACCTAACGACAACAAAAACAACTGCTCTGGTAGCATAGTGGCTAAGGCACTTGACTGTTAACCAGAAGGCTGGCAGTTCGAACCCACCACCACTCCTCGGAAGGAAGGTTGGGCAATCTACTTCTGTAGTGATATGGCTTTGGAAACCCAAGAAGAGGTCACTATGAGTCAGGTCTGACTTGGCGGCAAACAACAACCACTCTTGATGCTAGAAGGTGACAAGCCTACCACAATTTGAAAGCTCAAGTCTTAGATGACTCTCTGACCATGTCTCAAATGTTCCATTTAATATCAGCATCATATTCTATAAGGGCAGGAGCTCTGGTGATGTAGTGGATAAGGCATTGGCTGCTACCTGGAAGGTCAGTGGTTCAAGCCCACTAGCCACTCCACAGAAGGAAGATGGCATGATCTACTTCTGTAAAGATTTACAGCCTTAGAAACCCAACAGGGATTTCTATGAGTCAGATTCGACTTGATGGCAGTGGGTGAGTATTTTATAAGGAAAGCACCAAAGAAGAGGCCACTATGACCAGAGGAGGACGGGTTTAAATATTCACCTTGAGTAGATGGAAGATAATTTTTAAAAATATTTAAGAGACATGCTTATGAACTAATTTTAAGTTACTTCAGAAGATGGAACAAAGGTTAAAACTATGAGAAGATAAGATTTCACTTAAACATTGAAGAATATATACAATTCAAATAGTCAAGTTCTCTGCTATCTGAGCCTCTTCCAGGGATGTCACTAAACAAATTACTACTTGAACATGAAACCAGTTTACAAAGCTGCTAAGAGTAAATCTCCATGATTCTGTGATCTCTATCTTTGAATTTCACACAAAATATATTAATTATTTTACATTGCTAACGGACTTTGTGGATTAAATAAATTTCACACATGTCCAAAATAACACAATTTGTCTTCATCCCTTTAAAAATAATTATTTTTGTGTAATATTAAGCCATAATTACTTCTCAGTGCTTTCCTTTGTAATTCATGGTATTGATATGACATATCCCAATAGGGCTATCAATCATATATCCAGAGTGTGCTTTTGTAACTTAATATTTGGATTTTGATTTGAACAGTTTCTTAGATATTACAGAACATTTCAGATACATGTTTCATAACTTTTTAATTTTTTATTTTGAAATAATGTCAGATTCCCAAAATGTTAATATTTTACCATGTTTTCTTAATCATTATTTTTTTACTCTTTTTCTGTACATATGTGTTCAGCTCATATTTATGGTATAGAAAATGAAATCTAAAGTTCAAAATAGTGTATGTATATACACATACAATACATACATGAATACACATATTTGTGTGTCTATGCATATATATGGGAGCTCTGGTAGCATAGTGCCTAAGGCACTTGACTGCTAACCAGAAGGCTGGTGGTTCAAACTCACCAGCTACTCCTAGGAAGGAAGGTTGGGCAATCTACTTCCGTAGTGATACCGCCTCAGAAACCCAAGGAGGGGTCGCTATGAGTCGGGTCTGACTCAACGGCACATAACAACAACAACAACATGCATATATATTTTTATGAACTGTTTGTCAGTAAGTCATGGATATGATATCCTTTCATCTTAAAGCATTTCAACATGGATTCATAAGAACAAGCTCATTTCTTACATAGATTTTTCATGCATATATTTCATTCCATTCTCTTTATCAATTAATCATGGTACAGTTATTAAAAAGCAATAAATGAGTCTCACATGATTTTAAAAATAACCTTAAACTTGACAGTTAAAGGTAGCCTTGTTTTTACAAAAAAAAAAATGAAGTATGCACATCAGTATTTGTCCCCAGTATTGGGGACCAGAGATATTCCACAGATTCTATCAACTTCATAAAGAACACCGTTATAACATTCTGTATTCTGCCTAATTTGAGAGACACTGAACAGTAATTGATAGCAGTTCAGGCATATTTTTAAAGATCATGAACATTTGTATTTTATTAATCTCGAGAGTATGAGTTTTCATCATGGCCTCTAGATTTGGAATTCCCTACTACTTCTGGCTGTGTCAGAAAATAAAGTTGGTTGACTATAAACGCCTGTGGTGTGACCCATATGTTGTATTAAGCCTTTGCCAGATTGATGTAGGAAACTCAATGAAAGCAGAGGAGTTCCTTTCATTATTGATGATTTTCTAGGCCCTTTGCCACATTCTGTGAGCCACAGAAGTAAATGAAATATTCATTAAAACTTTTAACCTATCAATATTGTATAAATGAAGATGAAAGGAATTGCATGGTATGAACAGTCTCTCATTCGACTGAGCTTTAATTTTAAAATTTTCCAACAAAAACAATGATAGTGGTTGAAATTCTTCCAGAACTCAGATGATGTATTATTTTCTTTAAGTGTCCATACGTCTGGAGTTTGGCCAGACACAAAAAATGGAAAAATGCCTGAGTGAGCATTTTTATATATTAAAATTTTCAGTAAGGAGGACAATGGAATTTTCTTACATCTCACTTGTTGTTGTTGTTATTTGCTGTCGAGTTGGACCAACTCATAGCGACCCCTCCTTGGGTTTCTGAGGCAGTTATCACTAGGGAAGTAAATTGCCCAACCTTCCTTCCCAGGAGTGGCTGGTAGGTTTGAAACGCCAGCCTTCTGGTTAGCAGTCAAGTGCCTTAGGCAGTATGCTACCAGAGCTCCCAAAGAAACCACACCTTCCAACTGAGTGCATTGGACTCCTAGCGAGCCTTCTTACAGTTCCCAAAGATGGCCAAGTTGAGAAAGAAATGGCCAGGTTTCCGCGGCAGGGAGTGGCTGGTGGGTTTGAACTGCCAGCCTTGCGCTCGACAGGCAACTGCCTTAGGCCCCCAAATCCATCCTCTAGGGCCACTATTTACAATAAATCTGTAGGCATTTGACTGCAAACTAGAAGGTTGGCAGTTCAAATCTACCAGCCACTCTTCGGAAGGAAATTTGGACAATCTATTTCGTTAGTGATACCACCTTGGCAACCCAAGGAGGGATCTCTATGAGTCGGATCTGACACGATGACAGTGTTTTTTTTTTTGGTGGGGGGGGATAATTGTCAACTTCTAAATAAAAATTAATATGTCTTATAGAGACTTTCACAGCATTCTATAACATTTAGAGTAAGAATATTGATTTAAAATCTAAACCAGGAGTTGGAACAGTTTATGTAAAAGACCAAAACAGAAAACAAAAAAAAAAAAAATCACTGACCTCTAGTCGATTGCAATTCATAGCGACCCTTCCTTGGGTTTCCAAGGTAGTATCCCCACGGAAGTAGGTTGCCCAATCTTCCTTCCGAGGAGTGGCTGGTGAGTTTGAAGCATCAGCCTTCCGGTTAGCAGTCAAATAGAGTAAATATTTTAAGCTTCACAGACTATGTAAGATCTCAACCACGTTTTGATTTCTTTTACAACTCTTAAACACATCAAACAGGCTTTTAGCTCAAGAGTTGTACCAAAGCCGTCTGGGGGGCAGACTCCATGTAACATTTGCATTCAGATTCAAAAGATGACAACAGACATTGTTTCTTCAAATATGTCTAGTAGAGATTCTTATAATTTTGTATAAGTAATTGTTATAAGATAAAGATATTGAGTGGTAAAATTCCAAAATGTATGCTATTGCTGACTCCTTTGTCAAAATGAGTACCAAACTGATGAATGTGTCAGTGTATCAGGACTGAAAAAAAAAAAAAAAAAAAGAACAGCTAAATTCAAGTTTAGAGAATATGTAATGGACTTTGATTAAGTTAGTGGCATTTTTGTATATGTAAACCTAGCATGGATGTCTGTTCAGTCAAAACTACAGCCAAGAAAACTGTATAGTTTCTGTAAAACATGGGGTCACCATGTATCAGAATTGATTCAACACAAATGGATTTTATTTTTTTTAACCTGATCAAACCAAACACCAAAGGAATTAGCTATAAATCAATATCTAATTGAAATGGAGAAAGTTAGCACAGAGTTTTTCTTATTATCGTTTTGGGAGTGCATATAATACATGTGTGCTTATGCCTCTTGCTGTTGTTAGGTGCCTTCAAGGAAGCTCTGCTTCATAGCAACTCTATGTACAACAGAATGAAACACTGCCCAGTCCTGAACCATCCTCATAATCCTTGCTATATTTGAGCCCATCGTTACAGCCACTGTGCAAATTAATCTTGTTGAGGTTCTTCCCTTTTTCACTGACACTATACTTACCTGGTGGTGTAGTACCTAAGGCATTTCACTGCTAACCAGAAGGCTGGAGGTTCAAACCCACCAGGCACTCCTAAGAAGGAAGATTAGGTGATCTACTTCCATAGAGGTACTGCCTCAGAAACCCAAGGAGGGGTTGCTATGAGTTGAATTGACTCAATGGCAGAGTTTGGTTTTTGGTTTTAGTATACTTACCAAGTATGATATCCTTCTCCCAAAAATGTTTCCTTCTGACATGACCAAAGTAGGTGAGATGAAGTCTGAGCATTCTAGCTTTTAAGGAGCATTCTAGCTTTTAAGGAGCATTTCAGCTGAACTTTTTGACAGATTTGTTCTTTTTTGCAGTCCACGATATTTTCAGGATTCTTCAGCAACACCACAACTCAAAAGCATCAACTCTTCTTCAGTCTTCCTTATTCATTGTCCAGCTTTCATAAGCATATGAGGCTATTGAAAATACCAAGGCTTGGGGCAGGCCCAGCTTAGTTTCCAAAGTGACATCTTTGCTCTTTTACAGTTTAAAGAAGTCTTTGTCAACAGAGATGCCCTGTGCAATACTTTGTCTCATTTCTTGACTGCTACTTCCATGGGTGTTGGTTGTGGATCCAAATAAAACTGAATACCTAACAACCTTATTATTTTTTTTTTTTCTCCATTTAATGTGATGTTGCTTATTGGTCCAGCTGTATGAACGTTTGTTTTCTTTATGTGGAGGTATAACCCATAATGAAGACTGTAGTCTTTGATCTTCATCAGTAAGGCCTTCAAGTTATTTTCACTTCAAGCAAGCAAGGTTGTGTTGCCTGCATATCACAGATTGTTAATGAGTTTTCCTCCAAACCTGATGCCATATTTTTATCCATATAGTACAGCTCTTTGGATTATTTGCTCAGCATAAAGAGTAAATAAGTACGGTGAAATGATACAACCCCAACACATACCCTTCCTGATTTTAAACCATGCAATATCACCTCGTTCTGTTATAACAGCTTCTTGGTCTATGTACATGTTCCTCATGAACACAATTAAGTGTTCCAGAATTCCCTTTCTTTGCAATGTTACCCATAATTTGTTATGATCCACACTGTAATGCCTTTGCATAGTCAATAAAGCACAGGTAAGCATATATCTATTATTCTTGCTTTCAGCCAAAATCCATCTGTTGTTGTTATGTGCCACTGAGTCGGAACCAACTTATAGCGACTGCTCCTTGGGTTTCCGAGGCAGTATCACTACGGAAGTAGATTGCCCAACCTTCCTTCCAAGGAGTGGCTGGTGGGTTTGAACTGCCAGCCTTCTGGTCAGCAGTCAAATGCCTTAGACACTGTGCTACCAGAGGTCATCAGCAATGATATACCTCATTCCATGTACTCTTCCAAATCCAGCTTGAGTTTTTGGACGTTCCCTGTCAATACATTGCTGCAACCATTAATTAATTACCTTTAACAAAATTTTACTTGCATGTGGTATTAATTATATTGTTCAATAATTTCCATATTCTATTGGACTGCATATCTTTGGAATGTGCACAAATATTGATCTCTTTGAGTTGGTTAACCATATAGCTATCTTCCATATTTCTTGGCATAAGTGAATAAACACCTCCAATGTTGCATCATTTTATTGAAACATCTCAATGGTTATTCATTTAATTCCTGGGGCCTTATTTTTCCCCAATTCCTTCAGTGCAGCTTGGACTTCTTCCTTCAGTACTAATGGTCCTCTATCATATGCTGCCTTCTGAAATGATTGAACATTGATCAATTTTTTTTTTGGGGGGGGTACAGTGACTGTGTATTCCTTCCATCTTCTTTTGATGCTTCCTACATTATTCAATATTTTGCCCATAAAATCCTTCAATATTGCAAGTCAAGACTTGAATTTTTCTTCATTCTTTCAGCCTGAGAAATGACAAGTGTGTTCTCACTTTTGTTTTTCTAACTTCATGTCTATGCACATTTCAAATTCCAGGTCTTCTCACATTTCATAATAATACTTTACTTTGTCTTCTTGAGCTGCCCTTTGAAATCTTCTCTTTAGCTCTTTTATTTTATTTCATCATTTCTTCCATTCATTTTAGCCACTCTCCAGTCATGAACAAGTTTCAGGCATCCATTTTTGTCTTTTCTTCCTTTCTGTCTTTTCATGATCTTTGATTTCTTCAAGTATCATGCTCTTGATGTCATCCCACAACTTTCCTGGTCTTTGGTCATTAGTGCTCAATAGTCAAATCTGTTCTTTAGATGGTTTCTAACTTCTGGTAGGACATGATCCAGGTCATATTTTGGCTCTTCTGGACTTATTTTAATTTTCTTCAATTTCAACTTGAACTCATATGCAATATAAGCAATTGATGATATATTCCATTATCAGTTCCTGGACTTCTTTGACTGACAATATTGAGCTTCACCATTGCCTCTTTCCACAGATGTAGTCAATTTGTTCCTGATTATTCCATCTGATAAGGTCCATGTGTATACCACAATTTATGCTGTGCAAAAATAATATTTGCAATGAATAAACAGTTGTCTTGCAAAACTCTATCATGGAATCTCCAGCTTCATTTCTATCACTAAGATTATATTTTCCAGCTACTGAATCTTCTTTGTTTCTAACTTTTGTATTCCGGTCACCAGCAATAATCAATATATCTTGATTGCATATTTGGTGAATTTCAGATTGCAGAAGTTAGTAAACATCTTCCATTTCTTCATCATTGGCTTTAGGGTTTGGTGCATAAATTTGAATGACAGAGGTATTAACTGTTCTTCTTTGTAGGCAAATTGGATATTATCCTATCAATGAAAGCACTGTACATCAGGATAAATCTTGATATATTTTTTTTGACAATGAATGTAACACTCTTCCTCTACATTTTGTCATTGTTGGCATAGTAGACCACATGATTGTCTGATTCAAAATGGCCTATACCAGTCCACTTCAGCTAATGCCCGGGAAATCAATCTTTATATGTTCTATTTCATTTTTTAAAACTTCCAGTTTTCTGGATTCATATATTTGTACATTCCACATTCTGATTATTAATGAATGTTTGTACCTATTACTTCTCATCTTAAGTCATGCCCCAATAGCAAATGAAAATCCAGAGAGCTTTACTCCATCTATGTCATTAAGGTGAACTCTACCTTGAGGAGGCAGGTCTTCCCCATTTGTATTTTGAATGCCTTCCAACCTGAAGGGCTTCTCCTCTAACACTATATCAGTGTTTCACTGCTGTTCATAATAGTTGTTTACTACTCAGTGAATTAAAGAATAACAATCACAGAAAAAGAGTCAAGCAGATCATTAAAGTTGAAGTTTTTCTTTTCATTTATTTATAAAGTACCACATTGTATGGAATGGCTGCTGACTATAATACTGGGACTGATAATTACTATTTAATAACTAAGATATTTTAGTTACAGTATATTTGGGTTGAAAAACATTTTACAAATGTTTTTCTCACTTCACTATTTTAATAAATATGCTGTGTTGAACATCATTCTTTTTCCATGATGATTCACAGTTACTATTTTAATTGCTCATTAAGCTGTACTTTTATGACAATGCTGTATTAGGGCTGACATCAATATAAATCGTGAACTTATTTTTTTCTTAAATTAAGGGTGAGGGAAAAGTATGCTTCCTTAGCCATTGTTCATTTTTCATAGATGTATAGTGAATATATAATAAGAAAATATCATTTTAAGATGTACACATCATACATAACCAATTAATTCCCTTTCCAAATACCTCATATGCATGTATATGTTTGATAATTAAAGGAGAAGGATAAAGAAAAAAATAGTGCATTTGAATTTTGGTTTGTCAAGAATATGGAATATCCCATGGACCACCATAAGAGTGAAGAAATCAGTCTTAAAGGCAGTAAGGGCAGAATGTTCCTTATAGACAAGAATGGTGAGACTTTATCTTGCTTACTTTGAGCACATCATCAGGAGGGACCAATTTCTGGAGAAGGATTTTATGGTTGGAAAAGTAGAGAGTAGGCTACAGAAAAGAAAAAAAAAAGACATTGTCAATGAGGTGAATTGACATGGTGGCTGCAACAATGGGTTCAAACAAAGCAATATTTTTGTTGTTGTTCTGCTATACACAAGGTATCTATGAGTCTAACATATTATGCACACTGATAAAATAGAGGATTTCTGTAATAATACATAAATATGAAATAAATGTATTTACTAATTTCATTTTATAGATAAGAAAAAGTGAGTTCAGATGACATTTTATTCTTCCAAAACTAGAAATTGAGAAATGGATCATAAAGAAAGGAAGTGGTAATTTTATTAAGAAATTTCAGAACTCTCTAGTGCTATCAGCAATGAGCTCTGGGTAACAGAAAACAGTTGAGTTATTCTTTTATGTTACCTGAGTTTCCTGAATCTCTCTCTAGCCTCATTATTTGCAGTATCTCACACAGTTCTTAATATACAGAATAGTTATCTAGTAGTAGTTCTGAACTGAATCGCTAGGAAACCAAGATCTAGGCTGAAATTTCAAACAACTGTAATACAGTGGCACACTGGAGAGGTTTCCTATTAATTAACAAGAGCCAGTTATTAATTTTTAGGAATGATGCAAGATGTTACTGAATAATTAAATTTTATGCATTGAAATGAATAACATTATATGAAAATCAAAGATAATAAACACTTAAACCTCATAATTTGCTAATCATTTTATTACATTGTACTATTATCTCTGAGCCTAAGGTATTTATGGCTATTGTTTCTCTATGGTGAAAATACTATAAAATGTCCTATTACTACATATGCTTATCACTTGTTAATTTTGTGCTATTACTTTATAGCCTAAAATGAACAATGATTGAACTATTTACCCTACAGAAATCAGCATGGACTATAAGTTTGAGCAATTGCCCCATAGAGGACAAGTGTTTAACACTAACCAGCATAACAATTTTCATATAAAACAGCTTTTTTTTTTTTTTTTCTGCACTTAATAATGTTTTTTTTAAAATATAATTTTTTTTGTATTTGTAGGGTAGTCATATAAACAAGGAAAAAATTGGGAAAGAAGGATTGACCCAGAAAATTATACAGTAAAAATACTACACATGTGCATGCAGATTGATTAATTAAAACTGGTCTTCTAAATAAGGTAAAAACATCAAAATAAATATCTTACTTTAAAAGGAGTCCAGATTTTCCATTTGGAAGTTTCGCTAAAACAGATCAATAGATAGGTCCTAACCAAACTCACTTCTATCAAGTCAGTTGTGATTCATAGCAACTCTCATTGACTTTCCAAGGCTGTAAATCTTTACAGAAGCAGACTGCCTTATCTTTCTTGCATGTAGGAGCTAGTGGGTTCAAACCACTGACTTTTTGCTTAGTAGCCAAATATCTTAACCACTGCAGAGAGTGTGTGGATGAGTCACATTTCAAAAAATTAAAATTTCAAAGTATTAAAATTTCTCCACCTTTTGAAAATGTCAAATACAGTGAAATCTGGGAAAACTGAAACTTGATGGGACAAATTTGTTTTTTTGGGGGGGGTCTCACGAGCTCTCCACCTTTAACCAGGCACAGTCTTACCATTTTTCGCTCACTCATTTTAGTGGAAAATATTTGAGTATTCCTTCTCTGGTAGGTTTATTACACAGATTCCTGCATTTCCGAGTTTTACTGTATATATTCTTCACTTTGAGCCTTTCCATTTGTCCTGGGAATTTCCCAGGGTATTCAAAATTTCCCTTTGGATGCATTTGAAGAAACCAGAAAAATCTGTCAGGGGATCCTGTTACCAGCATGAGTTTTATTAAGAATAAGAAGGAAAAAACAAAATCAAGAGAGATGGAGAGAAAGAGTTTACAAAGTGATAGATAAAAGGTGGACACAGACTTACACAACTTGTTAGAAGTTTCTTCTGATCCAGTGGGTGGCCAGGCTGGAATGGATCCAAGAATATCCACAAAAACCCTCTAATCTTTTGTGAATGTTTATACCTCAGTGGGGAATTGAGGATGGGGTCTATGTGACCAAGCCTTGAAGGCTACATGATCATTTGCCAGTCTTAGTGGTGCTTGGGCCACTCGGGAGTGGGTCCTGGGCAGCACTTTTGGAACCACTTGTATTTGCATTGATAAACCACTGCCCATTAAGGCTTTAATTTCCTGAGGCTGTTAAAGAACTGGAGCTCAGGTGGTGTAATGCCTAACGCATGTGACTGCTAACCAGAAGACTGGTAGTTCAAACCCACCAACCATTCCTCGGAAGGCAGATTGGGCAATCTACTTCTGTAGTGATACTGCCTCGGAAACCCAAGGAGGGGTCGTATTCTGTTCTGGTTACCTAGTACCGCTCTGACAGAAATATACCACAACTATATACTAAACTCCTGTTTAATAAACAGGAGTTTATTCTCTTACAGTTTGGAGGCTTTAAATCCAAGTTCAAATTGCCAGGCTCTAGGAGCTGGGTGAAACCCCTCAACTTTGGGCTTCAGCTCTACCTCCTGCTCACAGCCCACTGAAGGTGGGGGCTTTTTTTCACTCAGAAAGCTGCTGGCTGCTTAGGATAACAAGCTCAAGGTTGACAAGTAAAAGCACAATCCCAATGTTACCAAAACACATGGCAGACCATTAATTCAAGGCCACTGAAAGTCCCAAGGTCAGAAGAGCATGCCTGGCTGCTGAACAATGACACAGTTACGTGCAAGGTTCAAGCATGCCATAAGCTAGAGACCATTCCACAAGGATTCTCCTTACATACAGGAAGCGGAGCACATCCCTAAGGCAGCTACTCAGCTGCTCACAGTAGATCCACCATGGAGTTGATTACCAATCTCATCATGGGGAGTACTACATCAAGCTGCCCAGCCACTCAACTAGGCCCAGCCAAGTTGTCACACAGACTTAACTATCACAATTCCACCTCTTGTCAACTTGGCACCTATACAGATCTTCAGTAGGTGGCATCCTTACAGATCTCTTTCACTGAGTGGCTCTAAACCCATAGTGCTGAGTGGTGACCTCACTCCCTTGGCCTGGCAGGCCCTGTTCCCCTACCTCTTGGGCATGGCAGCCCTGCCCCCTCACTCTTGGGTAGCAGCTATGGCTCCATCTCCCTGTTCCACATGAACAAGCAGCCCCACACTCCAAAACCAAGTTGGTGAAGGTCTAACTCTTTGAAACCTAGGGGGGTTCCACCTTCAGAGGCTATGGTCCTACTCTTGAGGTCTTACTCTTTGAGGCTGAGGCAGCTCTGCTTCCTATTTCCTTGGTCTCTCCACTTCTGCTGTCTCTCATGGCAGTCTCTTGTTTCTGCTCCTGTCTCTCATGCCACGGGCTGGGGTCTCTCTGCCAGGGCCTCTGGTCAAAGACACACTGCATTCCTGTTTTCACATTTTAGGTATGTGTCAGAGCAGCACTCTACTCTCTCGGTACCATAGTATAACTTCAAGGTCTACTACAAAGATTCCAATCCACAGCTAAAGAACAGGTTAATCCCTAACAGGGAGGAGGTGATTAAAACATGACAGGGAGGGAGAAGGGGAATAGCTTGCAGTTTCTTACAAGGGCAGCTAAACGAGATAGGGTTGGAGACCATTTTCTAGGTGTTGCAGTCATTGACCATACACCATTGACTCCTGAATTAGCAATTACACAACATGCTATCAATAGTATGAGAAGGCTTCCAGAAAGTCAATTTAGATTCAATCGTTCAGTGCATTCAGCAGGAGCTAAGGCTGAAAATGATTTACCGCTTCTGAACCATCTTTGGACCAGATTTCTTGACAGGTTTACTTCATATGGAAGGAAGTAGAGTTAGAAAGAGTAACTAGCATTCACCAAGGGGGAAGTGAAACCTCTAGGGGAAATTGTCTTAAGAATACAATGTCTAAATTTATCCCTGTAGACCATTGAGTTTGTATGAATTTGACAAATGAAAGAGAGCTTTAACAAGTACAAAATTTCATTTACAAAATCCTGAAATAGAGATTGTTCTGCTTACTTTGTGCTGCTCTGACAAGTATATACCACAAATGGGATGGCCTTAACAAACAGGGGTTTATTCTCTTACAGTTTGGAGGCTTTAAGTCCAAGTCCAAAGTGCCAGGCTCTAGGGGCTAGGTGACAGCCCCTCAACCTTAGGGTCCAGCTCTGCTTCCTGCTCCTGGCCCACTGGAACTAGAGGCATTTCTCCACTCCAACAGCTGCTGGCTGCTGAGGCTGACAAGCCCAAGTTTGACAAGTAAAAAGGCACAGTTCCGATGTTACCAAATCACAACCAGGATATTAATTCAAGTCCATTATAAGTCCCAGGGTCAGCAGAGCACGGCAGGCTGCTGAACAATGGCACAGCTACACGCAGGGTCCAAGCTTGCCATAAGCTAGAGACTATTCCCCAAGGCTTCTGCTTATATAGAGGAAGCAGATCACATTCCCTAAGGCAGTTACTCAGCTTCTCACAATAGATTCCACCATGGAGTTGATTACCACTCTCATCATGTGACATACTACATCCAGCTGCCCAGCCGCTCAACCAGGCCCAGCCAAATTGACACACAAACTGAACCATCACAGAGATATTTACATGAATATGTCTGTGGCTATATTTGTGCAGGTGCAGAAAAAGATGAGGGGCATGTCCACTAAATAATGAAAGTACCTTTTTTTTTTCTTAGAGGTGGCATATTTGGCGGTTTTACTTTCTTCTTGTGGCATATTTGGTGGTTTTACTTTCTTCTTGTAATTTACCTTGTAAATTTCTTATGATAATCATGTATCATTTTGTTTTAAGAGATATCCAATTCGAAACATAAATTTTAATTCTAATTCTAACTCAATATTTAACTTTACAGTGTCTTCAAATTTTATTTGAAGATGTCAGCTTGCTTCTAATTTATGAAAAAAAAATAGACTTTAAAACAAGAAGCTAACTTTTCTATTTTTTAAATGTAATCATATTTCTTTCTTTTAAAAAAATTATTGAGTTCAAAACATTCTATACAATAACTTTTGTCTTGATATAATATGTATATTTTTTTTCAACTTAAAATGAAGAAGTATATAATAATGGTGAAAAGCCCGAGCTTTGAATGCTGGCAATTCTGGCTTTAAATCCCCACTACACTATTTGCTATGTGATTTTGAGACAAGTTATTAACCTATCTCATCCTTGCTTTTGTATTCGTAAATCAGAGATAATAAGAACTACTTTGTAGGAATTTCATGAAGATTTAATATGAAAAATAAGTCTGGTGTGTAGTTAGCAATCAATAAATCATAGTTTGAATTATTACTAAAAGTGGAAAAAGTATTTCAGAAATATGCCTGAACATATTTAAATGGAACTTGGATATTTGAACTTGAAATTCTATTCTACTCTTAGAGGAAATGACTTTCATATTAAAATATTAAATGTTCAGACCTTTGGTTTTTCGAATGATAGCCATGTACAGGTGTTCATTATAAACTACAGCAATTTATGTAGCTAGAATATTTGCATATTCTGTGTTGCTCTTATTTCTGTTATATTGTTTCTATCTTTCTGAGCCAGTAGGGAGCAAAGTTGCATATGTTATTCCAGCTGCTGTTGCTTCAGGCTTTACATATTTACATTAACTTGTGAAATCTGATATGTACTCAACTAAACTCACTG
>NW_006922140.1:14513-17376 GCF_000298275.1 Orycteropus afer afer
CCAACCTTCCTTCCGAGGAGTGGCTGGTGGGTTTGAACCGCCAGCCTTCTGGTTAGCAGTCAAGTGCTTTAGCCACTATGCTACCAGAACTCCTACTTTTTAACTTAGTGTTTTCTTCAAATATGACTGAAGTGCAATCAGTGTGATGATGCATATAAAACCCACTGATGTCAAGTTGGATCTGACTCATAGCAACCCCTCGTTGGGTTTCCCAGGCAGTATCACTACCAAAGTAGATTGCCCAACCTTCTTTCTGAGGAGTGGTTGGTGGGTTTGAACTGCCAGCCTTCTGGTTAGCAGTCAAATGCATCATTATATATTTATTGAGATACTACAATGTTTCAGGCATTTTTCCTGGAAATACAGATTATTAAAACAAAAATAATATTAAGCCAGTGGTAGAAATTGATTGAAGTTTATTTGATACATGATTTTAAAATTAGAGTGATATTTAGACTGCAGTTGTTGTTAGGTGATCAGTTTGTTTCCGAATCAAAGGGACCTTATTTACAACAGAACAAAACACTGCCCAATTTTGCACAATCCTCACAATCATTTCTCTGCTTGATCCCTTTGTACTAACCACTGTGTCAATCCATCTCGTTGAGGTTCTTCCTCTTTTTCATTGATCCTCTGTCTTACCAATCTTCTCCAGTTCCTGTTCCCTCCCGATACAACATGACTAGAATATGACAGATGAATGCTCTCCATCCTTGCTTTAAATGAGCTTTCTGGCTGCACTTCTGCCAAGGGAGGTTTTTTTTTTTTTTTTTTTTTGTGGCAGTCCATGGTCCATTCAATATTCTTTGGTAACATTTAGACTGTTGTTGTTGTTGTTATGTGCCGTCAAGTAGGACCCGACTCATAGCGACACCTCCTTGGGTTTCCCAAGTGTTATCACTACGGAAGTAGATTGCCCAACCTTCCTTCGGAAGAGTGGCTGGTGGGTTTGAACTGCCAGCCTTCTGGTTAGCAGTCAAGTGCCTTAGGCCCTATGCTACAGTCAAAAATATCCAGAAGAGGAAAACCTGCAGGCATTCTTATACCCCATCTCATTGACTTTGCACTGGGAAAGTGCTGAAACAAAACTGATAAAATAATATGGGATCAGGAAGTATTTCAAACAACATTGTCATGAAAAATAATTAAATTTACCATAAAACATAAGGAGCTCTGGTAGCATAGTGCCTATGGCACTTGACTGCTAACCAGAAGATTGATGGTTCAAACTCACCAGCCACTCTTCGGAAGGAAGGTTGGGCCATCTACTTCCATAGTGATAGCACTTCAGAAACCCAAGGAAAGGTCACCATGAATTGGGTCCAACTCAACAGCACATAACAATAACAACAAACATAAAACTCAGTGTTAGTCTGGCCTTTGGAAGTCTCCGTTTCTCAGAACAGACTGCACAAAGATAATTCTTCAAAAGAGCACAAGCTTATGGTAAAACAGGATTTACTTGTTTATTTGGATAACTGTTTGACTCAAGGTGACTTTTAGAAACCAGTATTCCTAAAGCTTAAGATTCAAAACATCGACTCAGGGAAGCGGCCTGGGTGTGCTACCCCAAAGCCATGGAGCCCAGAAGTGTAGAATTCAGGAGAATTGGAATTGTTTCTCATATACAATACTAAAGCAGATGAATATGCATGTTTTTTAATGAAATCTGTCCTTTGTTAGAGGAGATAATCATGTAAATAAGCAATTTAAAGTTTAGAAAGTGAATACTATGGAAAAAGTGATGCAAGGAGAGGAGCATAAATTAGTTTACCTAGACCTTCAGTCCTTGCACAAATATCACCTCAATGATTGCTTCCTTGACCATCTAATATAAAATTATAACCCCTAACTAAACCCAGATTCCCAGTTCTTCTAAGTGTGTGCCAGGTTTTCCATATCAATTCCTGCTATTATTTTCTTTGTTCTCCCTCCCATCAGAATCCACATTCCATGAACATGTTGTCTATATTTTATTCTTTACTGTATTCTCATGTAAGGCAAAACTGATAGTATTTGGTTCCATGGTGTATCAGAGAAGTTTAAAACGTAATCAGAGTGCTGATAATGAAGGACTGCATAACGGATTTGAAATTTGTCTCACTATGAATGGTAAGCTATTTGAGCCCATTACATAATCTTCTTTGCCCTATAGAATGATCATTTAATCTTTGAAAGTACAAAAGACAGATGGAAGGGAGGACAGACTGAGGTTCTGGAAGATGATGAATACCTCCTATACACAGTGTCAAAAAGGCTGTAGCAGTAGTGATAGAAATAGGAAAAGGATAGGACATTTTGTCGATTGGAAAAGAAGAAGAAGAAAAAGAGTAAGAAGTTAAAAGAACGTCCAAACTTTAAGTGACTAAACAAAACCATGCTTCAGATGGACAGTGATATTAGAAAATAGGAAGAGGGACATTTTTGAAAATACGTTCAATTGAGACAATTTGACTTTGAGTAAAGCACGTTGTTGTTGTTGTTGTTGTTGTTATGTGCCGTCGAGTCTGCCCCGACTCATAGCGACCCCTCCTTGGGTTTCCGAGGCAGTATCACTACAGAAGTAGGATTGCCCAACCTTCCTTCCGAAGAGTGGCATAGAATATTCTAATAGAGTAAGTAAACAATATAAAATTGAGGACTGGAGTCCCAGAGATATCTGGACTGGGGATATAGCTTTAGGAATCATAATCATATTGATAATAATTTTTAAAAAATGCAATGAAAAATAATGTGTTATGTTTATTGATGTTAAAAAGAGGAAAACAAGGCGGGGCAAGATGGCGGACTAGGCAGAAGGATTGCACAGACCCTCTTCAACAAAGAAAAGGGAAACCAATTAACACAGACACAGAAGATAATC
>NW_006922140.1:22091-33835 GCF_000298275.1 Orycteropus afer afer
ACCTTTGGACTTAAAATTAATGGTCTTCCATGTGGTTTGGTAACATCAGGACTCTGCCTTTTTACTTGTCAACCTTGGGCTTGTCAGCCTCAGCAGCCAGCAGCTGTCTGAGTGAAGAAATGCCTCTAGATCTAGTGGGCCAGGAAGAGGAGGCAGAGCTGGACCCCAAAATTTAAGGGCTTTCACCCAGTCCCTAGAGCCTGGCACTTCGAACTTGGACTTAAAGCCTCCAAACTGTAAGAGAATAAACTCCTGTCTGTTAAGGCCATCCCATTTGTGGTATATTCTTGTCAGCGTGACGCTAGGTAACCAGCACATGCACTTTTCACCATCGAGCAAACACATGAAACTTTCCATGATAAGGAACAAAGCCACTATTTCTCATTTCTGGAAACCACTAACCAGATGCTTCCCAGCAGAAATTACTCCTTATTTAGTATTTGGGAGCTCTGGTAGCATAGTGCCTAAGGCACTTGACTGCTAACCAGAAGGCTGGTGGTTCAAACCCACCAGCCACTCCTCAGAAAGAAGATGGGGCAATTTACTTCCGTAGTTATACTGCCTCGGAAACCCAAGGAGCCATCACTATGAGTCGCGTCCTACTGGACGGCAAATAACAACAACAACATTTAGTATTCAGGATTGCATGATGCTATTGGTTGCCATTGAGTTGGCTCCCATTCATGGCAACTTTATGTAGAATAGAATGAAATGTTTCCCACTCCTGTACCATCTGCATGATCTTTCATATGTTTGTGCCCATTGTAGGGGGTATTATGTCAAATCATCTTATTGAGGGTTTCCCTTATTTTTCTGACTGTCTTGGTTCTCTAATGCTACTATAAAAGAAAAACCCTAAGTGGATGGCTTTCACAAACAGGAATTCATTAGTTTATAGTTTAGGGGGCTAGAAGTCTGAATTCAGAGTGCTGCCTCTAGAGGCTGGGTGTAGGCCTCTTAACCCTGAGCTTCAGCTCTGACTCTTATTCCTAGCCCACCGGAGGTGGAGGCTTCTTCTCACTCAGGCAGCTACTAGATGCTGAGGCTGAGGAACCCAAGATCAGCAGGCAACACAGCAGGCCACTGTGTTTTAAGGCCAGGAATAATCCCATGATCAGCAGGCAATAGAGCAAAATTTTGCCAAAAAGCAAGAGAATTTTCTCTAAGTCTCTCCATATATACTATAAACAGACCACATCCCAAAGGCAACAAATTAGCTGCTCACAGCAGATTCTACCATGGAGTTAGATTACACCATATCCAATCACATCATGAGGAATAAACACATCCAGCTGCTAAACTACCCAAAACTACAGCCTAGCCAAGTTGATTGGTCTTTCCCGAGGGTGTGTGCAAAGTTAGCAAGACAAAGTTTATCATTCAAACTTGGAAGAAAGCATTTTGCTTGTCTTTCATTCCATAAACCAAAAGTCCAAACTGGTGGGCAACGAGTTAATTCCAACTCATAGAGAAGCTATAAGACAAAGTAGAACTGCTCTACAGCGTTTCCAAGGCTGTAAACCTTTTCATAAGCTGATTGCCGTATCTCTTGTGGAATGGCTGACCATTTGGTTAACAGCTGAGAGCTTAACCACTACACCACCTGGTCTCCTTAGAAAGTCACAGATTGAATTGTCTTTTTCCAAACTGGGAATGCCTTGAGATTCATAACCATACATAGTAAGAGGATTTTTCATTGCTTCTTTATCTTTCTTTTGCACTAACCTAGGAATATTCAACCTCTTCAGCCATTCTCTTAGTTTCTACAGTTGAGCTACTAAGCACATCTAGAGGAAATATGGCCATAAGGATTATCACATATTTATTCATAGAATCAGGGAAACATCTGTTAGAACCTTGTCACTTATGGGCAAAGCTTTTACCTGTTTTCCATCAGCATTTTTTCACATTCTGCACAATAGACAGTTTACTCCTTCAGCAATTTCTGGAATCAAAAACTCCAATGTTCCATTATTCTTAATCTTTTTACTTAATGAAGAAAATAGAGCTCATAATTTCCCTCAGCTTCTTGACCCCAACTGATATGTCTTTCTTTCTTTCATAATTTACAGTTGAAATTGTATCTTATTTTTGTATTAATCCAATTATTTCATTAAATAATATCAAGTATTGTTGTTGGTATGTGCCTTTGAGTTGCCTCCAACTCATAGTGACCTTATGCACAACAGAATGAAACAGCATCCAGTCCTGTGCCAGCCATACCATCCCTACTATTCCTGAGCTCCTCACTTCAGCTACCGTGTCAATCCATCTTCTTGAGGGACTCCCTCTTTTTTGTTGGCCCTCCACTTTACTAAGCATGATATCCTTCTCCAGAGAATGGTCCCTTCTGACAACATGGCCAGAGTAAGTTAGATGAAGTCTGGCCATTCTCACTTCCAAGGAGCATTCCAACTGCACATCTTCCAGGACAGATTTGTTAGTTCCTTTAGAAGTCCATGGTACTTTCAGCATCCTTCACCAATACCACACTCAAAAACATCAACCATTCTTTGGTCTTCCTTATTCATTGTCCAAGCCTCACATGAATAGGAAGCGATTGAAAATACGATGGCTTGGGTTATTCTCATTTTAGTCATCAAGGAGATATCTTTACTCTTCAGCACCTGAAAGAGGTCTTTTGCAACAGATGCAATACATCTTTTGATGTCTTGACTGCTGCTTCCATTGGCATTGATTGTAGAACCAAGTAATACGAAGTCTTTGGCAACCTCAATCTTTTCTCCATTCATTGCGATGCTGCTTATTGGTCAAGTCATGAAGATGTTTGTTTTTTTATGTTCAGGTGTAACCCATACTGAAGACTGTATCCTTCAATCTTCCTCACTAAATGCTCCAGTCATCCTCACTTTCATCAAGCAAACTTGTGTCGTCTGCATGTCTCAGGTAGTTATTGAGTCTTCTTCCAATCCTGATGCCACATTCTTCTTCATATAATCCAGCTTCTTGAATTATTTGCTCAGCATACAGACTGAATAAGTATGGGGAAAGATACAACCCTGACACTTTCTTCATGATTTTAAGCCATGCAGTCCCCTTGTGCAGTCCCCAAGTGTCCCTTTGTTCTGTTCAAACTACAGCCTCCTAGTCTATATACAGGTTATTCATGAGTACAATTAAGTGTTCTGGAATTCCTATTCTTCTCAATAGTATCCACAATTTGTTATAATCCACAGAGTTGAATGGCTTTGCATAGTCAATAAAACACACATAAACTTATTTCTGGTGTTCTTTGCTTTCAGCCAATGTTCAGGTTACCTAGTGCCACTCTGAAAGAAATATACAACAAATGGTTTGGCCTTAACAAACAGGAGTTTATTCTCTTACAGTTTGGAGGCTTTAAGTCCAAGTTCAAAGTGCCAGGCTCTAGGATCTATGTGAAAGCCCCTGGTCCTTGGGCTTCAGCTCTGCCTCTTGCTCCTGGCCCATTGAAGCTGGAGGCGTTTCTTCAATCATCTGCTGGCTGCTGAGCCTGACAAACCAAAGGTCAACAAGTAACAAGGCAAAGTCCCGATATTACCAAACCACATGGCAGGCCATTAATTCAAGTCAATTAAAGGTCAGCAGATCATGGCAGGCTGCTGAATGACTCAGCTACATGCACAGTTCTAGCGTGCCATAAGCTAGAGACCATACACAAAGCTATTTCTTATATACGGGAAGGACACCACATACCCAAAGCAGCTACCCAGCTGCTCCAATAGATTCCACCACAGAATTAATTACCAATCTCACCATGGGGAATAACTACATTCAGCTGCCCATCTACTCAACCAGGCCTTGCCAAGTTGAAACACAAACTTAACTACCACAGCCAAGATCCATCTGACATCAACTATGATATTCCTCCATGTTCCCTCCTGAATCCAGCTTGCATTTCTGGAAGTTCTCTGTCAATATACTGCTGCAACCATTTTTGAATTATCATCAATAAGATTTTACTTGCATGTGATATCAGTGATGTTGTTTACTAATTTCTACATTCTGTGTGATTACCTTTCTTTGGAATGGGCCCAAATATGGATCTCTTCCAGTCAGTTGGCCAGGGAGCTGTCTTCCAAATCTCCTGGCGTAGACAAGTGAGTGCTTCCACCGTGTCATCTGTTTGTTGAAACATCTCAATGAGTATTCTGTCAATTCCTGGAGTTTTGTTTTTAACCAATTCATTTAGTGCAACTTTGACTTCTTCCTTCAATATTGCTGACCATATGGTGATCGTATGCTACCTTCTGAAATGGATAACCATCTACCAATTATTTTTAGTATAGTGACTCTGTGTATTCCATCCATCTTCTTTTGATGTTTCCTGCATCATTCAACATACTGTTTTTGGAATCTTTCAATATTGCAATTAAACTCTGAAATATTTTCTTCGGTTCTTTCAGCTTGAGAAATATTGAACGTGTTCTTCCCTTTTGGTTTTCTAATTCCAGGTCTTTGAACATTTCATTATAATAATTGACTTTGTCTTCTCAAGCTGCTCTTTGAAATCTGGCCAGTTCTTTTATCCTGTTGATTCTTCCATTTGCTTTAGCTGCTACTATTAATAGTAATATTTTAATATCAGTTGTTCACATTTTCTATTTTATTTCCCTTTTCAAAATTATTTCAATCACCATTTCACTTATCCATTTTCAAACATTAAATGATCTTCATAACACTGCACTTGTGACTACTAATAGCGAATAAAACCCCTCTTATGAAAGTGACCAAGCCTTCTGTTGATATATCCAATGGAGGAAAAAAAAGTATCTTAAATACTTCTGTTTTATAGTATTTATACTTTTGTGTTCTTTGTACTTACTGAAATTAAATTCAGCATTGTCTGCTGATATCCTTTAATCTCATTTTGTTTTATTTTCCTTTTTTAAATATTCTTCCATGTGCTGAATATTTCCTAAATTTACATGTTTTTTTCTCTTCTCTTTCCTTGTAAATGATTGATTTCTCTTCCTGAGCTTCAAATACAACTTATACACTGAATACTTGAAGTCTAAATCTTCATCTCAGATCATTCTCCTGATATCCGGATTGGAATAATAAGTGCCTTTCACTATTTCCATCAAATCATCACTTGACTTTTCTAAAGATACTTCAAGTATATTATATTCTTGGCAAAGCTCATTATTTTGCTTACTCTGTCTGAAGATATTTGTGTCCTATTTTACTCCTTATCTTAATGATTGGCACTGCAATCCCAAACTAGAAAACTGAAAGTAATTCTAGACTTTTTTATTTTTTTTCCTGGACATCTGTTGACCTACACTTTACTTTATCAACATGTTCTTTATATTCTGCCATCTTAACAACAACCTTCTAACTGAGCACCTGCTTTCAGTTTCACCTTTTATGCTTCAATCTCTGTGCTGCTCTCACAATGAATTTTCTAAAATTGTATCACATTATGTCACTATAAGGAACTCTGGTGGAGTAGTGGATAACACATATGGCTGCTAACCAAAAGGTCAGTGCTTCAAACCCACCAGCTGCTCTGCAGGAGGAAGATGGGATGATCTACTTCCATAAAGATTCGCAACCTTGAAAACCCAATGGGGGTCACTATGAGTTGAAATTGATTTGATGCCAGTGAGTTTTTGGTTTTAAGTCACTATGGAAAATATTTAATGTATCTCTATTTTCCTCTGCGTTAGAACTCAACTCCTTAAGGTAGTGTTCAAATGTTACTGAGGGCTCTTCATGATTTCCCTTCTGATCTCCTACATGGCTAGACCGTGCCTGTCTTATCAACCACACCATAGCCTTTACTTGCACTGTATTTTTTCATGATTTTGTTTCTTTGAATAAAGTTTTTTCCTTCATTTAAGAATTGTCATTTGTTTAACTCAACATAATTCACATCTCAATTGCTTCAAGGAGCATTCCCAATTTATAAAATTAATTATTATATAAACACACTCATTGTACTGTACCATATACAAAGAAGCCCTTGTAGCACAGTAGTGAAGCATTTGGCTACTAACAGAAAGGTCAGTGGTTTGAACCCACCAGCTACACCATGGTAGAAAGATGTGGCAGTCTGTTTCCATAAAGATTGCAGTCTTGAAAATCATATGAGGCAGTTCTACTCCATACTCTGTGGTAGCTATGAGTTGAAATTGACTCAACAGCAATGAGTGTGTATGGGTACCATGTGAATGATTTTATTGCTGAATTTATCATATACTATTATGACTTGTTTATTAATTTATTTGTCTTTTTTCTTAAACTGCAAGATCTTTCTTTAATGAAGAAAATGAATCTTTTGCTCTCTTCTTCACTTTCTCTAAATGTACCTGAAACATTAGAAATTCAATGGCTGTTTATTCAATTGAGTATAATAAAGGAGTTGTTACAAGGTACTGAAGAACTGACATAACATGTTTAAATATAATCTTTTAATCTTTTTAATTTCATTCTTTAGAAAATAGAGAATAAATTAGTTTATTTATCTGATTGTACTTACAGTAAATAATAAAATCTTAAAAATGTTAACTCTGACTTAGCAATTTTCAAGCAATTTGAAATGGATACATTTTCAATTTTAGCATTCCTGCTCATTGAATTTTTGAGGATTTTTCTTAATTCCCTTATTCTGTTTATATTCTCCTGACTACCAAATAGGCCCAAGGTTTCAGTTGCTAGTTGCAAACTTGGAAGTGTCTAGGTGTCTCCTCATTTCTGAGCTGCTGCCTACAAACTTAGAGAGGTTTTATTCTACTTCCTTATAATATCAAGAATAAGCTTAGGTGGCTTTAACACCCCTCTCTTCTGACCTGCTATCTCCCACTCCTCCTTTGGGCTCAATAATTCACTACAAGGACTCACAGAATTCATGGGAAACACTATGTTTACAATTATAGATTTATTATAAATGGTAAAACCTGAGATCAGCTTAAAGAAAAGACACATGGGTAAATGTCTGGGAGGGTTCCCAACACAAAGCTTCCATGTTTCAAAGAAGGCTTCACCCTCCTGGGATCAGATGTTTTTCAATAATGTCTAATGCTTTTATTGAGGATTTTCAATATATCCTGAAGGTGTCACTATAAGGTGGTATAACAAGGTGGATCCCTCTGGCCAGTCCCCAACCCAGAGTCACTTCACAGGCAAAACCTGTCATGTCTGGAGTTCTTATTGAAAGGTTCTGGAGATTATCTCTCAGGAATCAAGGTAAACACCAAATATTTGGGTAAGGTTACATTCTAAACCCTATAACTGGATGTATAAGTCTGTAGCTCAGAGTGAATCAGATAATCAATTCTTAAAATACTCAAAGGGAAACCATGGGTAAAGCCAACTTTATTGCTTGTTGTTGTTCTTGTTAGGTGCTGTTGAGTAGTCCAATTCATAATGACCCTACACACAGCAGAACGAAACACCACCCAATCCTGCTCCAGTTCCATGATCCTTGCTATACTTGAGCCCATCATCACAGCCACTGTGTCAATCCATCATGTTGAAGGCCTTCCCCTCTTTTGTCAACTCTCCACCTTACCAAGCATGACATCCTTCTCCAGGAAATGGTCTTTTCTGACAACATGACCAAAGTAGGTGAGACGAAGTCTGGCCATTCTCTCTTCCAAGGAGCATTTCAGCTTCAGTCCCTCCAGGAAAGATCTGTCAGTTCTTTTAACAGTCCATGGTACTTTCAGTATTCTTCTCCAGCACCACAACTGAAAAGCATCATCTCTTTTTCTGTCTTCCTTATCCATTGTCCAGCTCTCATATGCATATGAGGTGATTAAAAATATCATGGCTTGTGTCAGGTGCACCTTAGTCCTCAAGGAAACATCCTTGCTCCTCACCACTTGAAAGAGTTCCTTTGCATCCAACTTTCCCAGTGCTATACGTCATCTAATGTCCTGACTGCTGATTCCATTGGTGTCAGTTGTAGAACCAAGAAATGCGAAGTCTTTGACAACCTCAATCTTTTCTCCATTTATCGTGATGCTGCATATTGGTCCAGTTGTGAGGATTTTTTGTCTTTTTTATATTGAGCTGTAATCCATACTGCAGACTGTATTCTTCCATCTTCATCAGTAAGTGCCTCAAGTCATCCTCACTTTCAGCAAGCAAAGTTGTGGTGTCAGCATATCACAGGTTGTTAGTGATTCTTCCTCCAAACCTGATGCCACATTTTTCTTCATATAGTCCAGCTTCTCAGATTATTTCCTCAGCATATAGATTGAATAAGTATGTGTAAAGGATACAACCCTGACACACTTCCTTCTTAATTTTAAACCATGTAGTGTCCCCTTGTTCTGGTCTAATGACAGCCTCCTGGTCAATGTACAGGTTCCTCATGAATACAATCAAATGTTTGGGAATTCCCATTCTTCTCAATGTTATGCACAATTTATCATGATCCACACAATCAAGTGCCTTTGCATAGTCAACAAAACACAAGTAAACATCTTTCTGTTATTTTTTGCCTTGAGCCAAGATCCATCTGACAGCAGCTATGATATCCCTTGTTCCACGTACTCTTCTGAATCCAGCTTGCACCCTGGATGTTCTCTGTCAATATACTGCTGCAACCATTTTTGGATTATCTTCAATGAGATCTTACTTGCATGTGATATTAATGATATTGTTCTATAACTTCCACATTCTGTGGGATCACCTTTCTTTGGAATGGGTATAAATATGGATCTCTTCCAGTCAGTTGGCCAAGTAGCTGTCTTCTAAATCTCTTGGCATAACCAAGTGAGTGCCTGTAGTGGAGCATTCATTTGTTGAAATATCTCAATGGGTATTCTGTCAATTCCCAGAGCCCTGTTCTTCTCCAATTCCACTTTATTGCTTAGAAGTAGGAAATGAACAAAATACAAATTATCCTTGATTTTTTTATTTATTGCTTAGAAGTAGGAAATTAGTAAAATAAATTTTAAAACATAGATTATTATTTATGTGTTCTATTGTTTGATTAGAAACAAAATAATATCCAAAGTTAGAAATACAGCTGTGATCATGTTCAGTAATAATGTTTTTCTTTTGTTATGTTAACAAGTCACACAGGAGTAGGATTGGTCTTAAACCTAATCTCTTCTCTATGTCATTTTGTAAAGGAGAAAAAGACACGCACAGAGATAAGACAAATGTCATGAAATTTTGGAAATGATGGAGGTAGATTCATCTACAAAGAGCAAAGAAACACTAAGGACTGCCTGCAACCAGCAGAAATTAGGAGAGAGGCCCACAGAAGGAATCAACATGGCTGACACTCTGATTTGGGCTTTCAGCTTCCACACCTGTGAGAAAATAATTGTTCATTTAAGTATTTTGTTACAACAGCCCTAGGAAACTCAGATACATGGAGATACAAGTTAAGAAAGAAAGAAAAGAAGATGGAGAAAGGGGAATATGGAAGGGGGGAGAAAAAAAAATGAAAGGACCTGATTTTAATCAATATTTAGCCACTTAAAAGGAGGTTTGGTAATATAGTTAAAGCATTCAACTACTAACCAAAATTCTGTGATTTAAATCCATCAGCCACTCTACTGGAGAAAGATAAGACAGTCTGACTCCAAAAAGATTTACAGCCTTGGAAACCCTAGGGGGTAGTTCAACTATGTTCTATTGAGTCTCTATGAGTCAGAATTGACTCAATGACAGTGAATGGATGGATAGTCACTCAAAATTAGATCTTTCTAGGAGTAGCATTTGAAGAAGCACCAAAAGAAGATGTGGCTGCTTTCATTGTCAGGGATGGACACTGCAACTTCCCTCTCAAGAACAGTGGAGTTTAGGGATGTAACTACAAAAATTTTTAGAGAAAAAAAAAAAATCTTTCCTGTTGTACAATGAAATAACATGTCAGTCATGTAGGTTTAAACTCAACTTCAGGAATAGAATCAGTATATTTTACTTTTAAGTATATTTACACATTATCCTTGCTTTCTTTTGATACCAAGACCTTCATATATTTTTCTACTTTACATATGAAAAAAAAATTTTGTATGATTTACCAGATTGTGAAGGCCTTCAATTTCAGCTATTTTTTTAAAGTAAATTTACCTCAAATATGCAAAATCTGCTTCCCCTAACTGAAGGAGTTTAAATTACATTGTGGATGCTGTAAGCAGAGTAGCTAAAACAGTGTTTTATTTCTGAAGTAAATGGACTGAAACAGATGGAAGAGGGGAAAGAGCTTTCCTAAAGGCGCAGTGTCTGTGTGTCACCAGCTGTTGCTAGGCGATAATGTTCAATGGCAAGTGATGTCTAGGAGAAAATCCAAATGCCTGTAGTCTTCTGCTTTGGGCTGCTGGGAGAAAAGAGCATCCCCTTAAGTTCTATTAATTGAAAGTGAAGACTGGAATTTTCAATTCCCGTGTAAAAGTGACACTGCCTTATTTGATTAAAATATAAAATAGGACTCAAAAGTTGCTTATCCTTCTTCCACAGTGGGACTCAGCTAAACTTGTATAATTCATGCAGGAAGTTACTTTTGGGGCAATGAAGGGGTAGTAAGAGAGAAAGACAAAAAGGAAATCTATTCTTATTATTGTTGTATGATCATTAAACATTTTTCTTTTAAGTTAAGTTTACAGAGAGGGAAAAAAATGCCATTTTAAATTACACTGTCTAAATCTATTTTGTGGAGAAGACTAATTTTACATTAATTAAGTTATTTGGTATTAAAGGTAAACATGCAAACATGATATGGATGGCCTAGCCTAAAACATATCAAGCTGGCACAGTGGCTGGAAGAATGGGCTCGAACAGTGACTATTGTGAGGGTGTCACAGAACTGGGCAGTATTTCATTTTATTGTACATGGAGTTTCTACAAGTTGGAATGGATCCCATGACACCTAACAATATTAGATTCACATAGGCTATCCAAAGCCGGTTCTGGGGGTAAGAATAAATGAGAAAAGATGTGATTTGAGAATGATAAAAAGGTGTCAGGAGATAAAGGAGTCAAAAAACATGAGCAAAGACTAGGAATAAAGTAAACAGAATAGCAATCATGTACTTGGATACTTATTGTGACATAGAATAGAAACAGAGAAATGCAGGTCATCTGGGTATCCAATTCTGGGAGATGATTAGATTAACAGGGTAAAAGCACACTACAGAATATTATGTAGAAATTGGAAACAATAGATTAGATTTACACATAAAGCTAAACCAAACTCACTGCTGTCTAATCGAATCTGACTTATAGAGACCCTTCCTTGGGTTACTGAGGTGGTATGTCTATGGAAGTGGATGGCCCCATCTTCCTTCCAAGGAGTGGCTGGTGGATTTGAACCACCAGCCTTCTGGTTAGCAGTCAAATGCCTTAGGCACTATGCCACATACAGAGGTCTTACCAAATGATGCGAAGTCTTAAAAAAGTATGAGATGTGTAATAGATAAAAATACACCATTTATGTAAATTAAAATATATCCATGCAAAAATAACATTGTATAAGCTTGCAGTCAAATTACAAAAAAATACATTTAAATCATCAGAATAATTACTGAGAGGGTGAGAAGATTAGAGTAGTTTATGGAGATAAAAGAGTTTGAGAATAAATAAGAAAACTTGTTATAAACAAACATACAAAATAAAATGGACCAGGCATGTCCTCCTTCCACTCTAGACTTTAGATGCTTCATTTGTCTTACTCTAGTGCAGGCCCTAGTTTAAGCATAGGTACTGAAACAAGGCGGGCTTGTGCTTACTCACTGATCTGCACTGAACACGTTCCCTTGTTACCCTACCGAGAGGGACCA
>NW_006922140.1:36556-38833 GCF_000298275.1 Orycteropus afer afer
ATCGGGCAGTGTTTCGTTCTGCTGTGCATGGGGTCGCTATGAGTCGGAAACGACTCGACGGCACTTAACAACAACAACAACAACAGTGCAGGCCCATGGAAGACTATATTCCAAGTTCAAATTACCAGAAAGCAGCGAGGATAAACCAGAGAAATGAGTTAAAACATAAGTGTGATTAATAATCCAGGGAAATTAGAAGATAAAAGGAAAAGGAGACCAGCATAAACATAAGAATTGTGTCATATATTGAATTATTAAAGCTATTTTTTTTCTTTTCCCGCTTACACTAGGATAAAGCTTCAAATCATACATGTTTAAATATTAAGGTAAAGGTGTCACCATGTAACATTGTGGTTACCCTGTCAACTAGAATTTAGGTTCCTCCCAAAAAGAACACAATAAAACTAAACTTTGGAAGTTGTATATTTTACGGCAAACACTTTCGCTTGACCCAATACTCTTAAAAGATTTGTTGTGCAATGTTCTATGTACTGTCAGCTGATTTTCAGCACAATCCTCCAAGTTCAAAACCTTTCCCCTATTTCAGGATATTTGAGTGAGATTTGGAAGATGGAGAATAGAGGAATTCATAATTCTCTTCTGAGAGTGGTAGGTAAATACATGAAATGACAGCACAGGAGATTTCCAAGAGCCTCAGATTACCTGCTGTAGTAGTGGAAGCAACTGAGTTTGTCAGTATTGGCACCCTGTGATTTTAGCATTTCTTAAATTTGCTCAATCAACATTGTCCTTCTATGGGTTTTATAACCATATTATTCCCTATATTAAAGTCACTTTTGTTATATCTTTAGTCTTTTCTATTTCAAAGCCAATTCTTGAGTAATTCAGTGATCATTATGAATATTCTCTATCTTATTACAATAATTTAAAAATAAAGTCTGTTTACCTAGCATCCTATTTAATTGAATCAAGTTCTTATTTATATTTAAGATTTCTTTATCTTTCATCTTTTAAGGTGATAGATTCTATTTTCAATTGAATCTGAATACAGAAAATACATTTCAAACATGATGATTAATACATGTTCAATATCAACTTATTTATATAATAAGTTAATTCAAATATCATTGAATTTATAATAACAAGAAAAAAAAACATTTGAAGAATATTGGGCAATGAAGTTTAAAACACTTCCTTTACACATCAATTTACCTTTGTTCTTTCTTATTGTATTTTTCAATTATATTGTTCTTTAAGAAGAAAAGAGTAAAATAGAAATTAATATACCAGTACGAGTACAAGTTACCACGGAGTTGGCTAACTCATGGTGACACCATGTGTTAAGGATTGAATTGTGTCCTCTAAAATGTGTGTTGTAAATCCTAATCCATATACCTGTAAGCATAATCCAATTTGGGAATTAACTTCATATTTTATGTTAATGAAGCAGTATTAGTGTAGGGCATGTCTTAAATAAGTTTCTTTAATATATGTAAAAGCAAATTAAACAAGCAAACAAACAAGCAAAGATGGAGGAGATAAATGCCATACCACATAAAGATAACAAAATACTCAGGAACAGAAGCAGAAAAGAGAAAAGAACTTTACCCCAAATTCAACAGAGAGAGTAAGCCCTTCCCTAGAGCTAGCACCCTGAGTTTGGATTTCTAGACTCCTAAACTGTGAGATTGTTGTTGTTTGCCGTTGAGTCAGCCCTGACTCTGGTAGCATAGTGCCTAAGGCACTTGACTGCTCACCAGAAGGCTGGAGGTTCAAACCCACCAGCCACTCCTCGGAAGGAAGGTTGGGCAATCCTACTTCCATAGTGATATTGCCTCGGAAACCCAAGGAGGGGTCGCTATGAGGCGGGGCCTACTCAATGGCAAACAACAACAACAACAAAAACAACAAACTGTGAGAAAATAAATTTATTTTTGTCAAAGCCATCCACTTGCTATGTTTCTGTTATAGCTCTGCTAGATAACTAATACAGACTTTGATACCAAGGAGTGGGGTGTTTTTCTAATATATATTTAAATTGAGGAAGTGATTTCGTAATTCAGTAATGGGTTGAATCTGGAGGAATTTTGATGTGCTTCATAGTAAAGGTCTAAATTGCCTTGAAGAGAAATAAATAGTGGTACAATCATGACTGTCAAAAGTCTTTCTGTTGAGAGTTCAGAAAGAAGTGAAGAGAGTTGTAAAGAAAGTCTCTATCATCTTAGAGAATATACATGACACCAGAATGTTGCTAGAAATATGGACATTAATTGTACTTCTGATGAGATTTTGAAAGCATATGATTAACATGTGATC
>NW_006922140.1:39613-45551 GCF_000298275.1 Orycteropus afer afer
TCCTACTTCCGTAGTGATACTGCCTCGGAAACCCAAGGAGGGGTCGCTATGAGTCGGGGCCGACTCGACGGCACATAACAACAACAACAACAACAATCTAAGCCAAGGCAGCTCTGGTAGCATAGTGCCTAAGGCACTTGACTACTAACCAGAAGGCTGGCAGTTCAAACTCACCAGCCACTTCTCAGAAGGAAGATGGGGCAATCTACTTCCATAGTGATACTGCCTCAGAAACCCAAGGAGGGGTCGCTATGAGTTGGGTCCAACTCAACAGCAAATAACTACAACAATCCAAGCCATGGTATTTTCAATCACCTCATATGCATGTGAGAGCTGGACAATGAATAGGGAAGACTGAAAAAGAGTCAATGCTTCTGAGTTGTGGTGTTGGAGAAGAATGCTGAAAGTACTATGGACTAACAAATCTGTCCTGGAAGAAGCCAAAATGGTCCTTGGAAACAAGAATGGCGAGACTTTGTCTCACCTACTTTGGTCATGTTGTCAGAAGGGACCATTCTCTAGAGAAGGATATCATGCTTGGAAAAATGGAGGGTCAAGAAGAAGAGAAGGTCTTCAACAAGATGGATTGACATGGTGGCTCTAGAGATGAACTCAGGTATAGTAGGGATTGTGAGGCTGGCACAGGACTGGGCATTATTTTGCTCTATTTTACATAGATCACTATAAGTCAGAGATGACTTGATGCCACGTAAGAGCGACAAAACAAACTAAGGACATGTGCCCTAAAACTCTTACCAAAGAGGTGATGACTCAATATTTTTAAAGAGATTAAGACTGTGACTTATGGATCTATTCCATCACCAAAGCAATAATCCCTTCATTTTATACTGACAAGGAAACACACAGTATAAAATGAAGAAAAACTACCTTCCTTCTGGAATTCTATAGACAGAAAACAGGCCAAATGGAGTGACTTGGTTCCAAACATCTGTTGAGCTCTAAGAAAAGGAAAAGGAACATACCTGATGCATTTTGGAGATTAGAACTGTTAGAAGGAGCAAGGGAAACAGGGCTACATGGAACATGGTCTCAAAGAGTAGACCCACAGACTCCTAAGTTTCAAAGAGGAGAGCCATGACCTCTGGAATTTCAAACAGTTGAGCCATGGTCATCTAGGTTTCAAAAGGTCAGATCTCTAGAAACTCTATTTCAAATTGTCAGGCTGCTATTCTGTTGACCTAAGTGCTGAGGGACAGAAGAATGGACCCTGCCAGGGACAAGGGAGTACAGTCACATTACTCAGGTGGACTAGGAGAATGGGATGGCCCAAATTGAGGGTGCAGAGTTTCACTGGGCCTATAAGGTGGAGCAGAAACTCAAGAGTGAGCAGCTTCCATCCAGAATCTGGAAAGCATGCCTGATCCTTAGAATCTGGAGGGTGTGACCCTTGCCCAGATGGTCCTTGAAGAACATAGGATTATTTTTAAGCCTTGAGAGTTAATTTGTTCTGCTGGGTTATGGACTTGCTGGATGCCAATTATTCCTTCTTTCCCTCCAATTTCTCCCATTTGTAATGGGAATGTCTACCTTGAGCCTATGCTACATTTTACTTTGGATGGAGATAAAACATACATTCTAGATTTCAAATATGCATAGATGAAGAGAAGTTTCACTCCAGGGTAGAATATGCCTATAATACTATCTGTATTTAATTTAGATCACTCAGAAGGTAAGATTTTTGACTTGACTTAAGATTTTGAGGATGATGTGAATAAGGTGAATATGCTTTGAATTTGGGAAGGATATGAATATTGAGAGGAAAAAGGGGGAATTATGTTGATTAAACTGTGTCCCCCAAAAAAATGTGTTGTAAATCTTGACCCCTATACCTATACTAATTAGCAATGGCTTTTCTTTGTCAAGTTAATGAAGCAGTATTAGTGCAATATGTGTAAAAAATCAATGATTTTTGAGATATAAAAAGAGAAGATGAAGCAAGGAAGGTGGATGCTATACCACATGAAGATTATCAAGGAATTTAGGAACACAAGCAGAAAAGGGACAAGGACTTTCCCCAGAAGTCAACAGAGAAAGAAAGCTTTCCCCTAGAGCCAGTGCTCTGATTTCAGGAATTCTGGTGGTTTAGTGCATAAGGTATTTGATTGCTAACCAGAAGGCTGGAGGTTCAAACCTACCAGCCATTCCTCAGAAGGAAGTTTGGGTAATCTACTTCTGTAATGATAGCACCTCAGAAACCCAAGGAATGGTCACTATGACTCAGATCTGACTTAACGGCAATGAGTTTGGTTTTGAGTTTAAACTGTAAGAATATAAATTTCTCCTTGCTAGAGCCACCCACTTGTTGTATTTCTGTTATGTTGTTGTTGTTGTTGTTGTTTGCCGTCGAGTCGGCCCCGACTCATAGCGACCCCTCCTTGGGTTTCCGAGGCAGTATCACTACGGAAGTAGGATTGCCCAACCTTCCTTCCGAGGAGTGGCTGGTGGGTTTGAACCACCAGCCGTCTGGTTAGCAGGCAAGTGTCTTAGCCACTATAACTGCAACATTATGTGTGTCTGAATTAGATGGCCAAGCTTTCCTTCTGATGTGCCTGTGGGTGTATGCAAACTTTCAAACTTCTAGTTGATAGTGCAGTCCATTAAATATTTGCAGAACCTGGGGACTTCATAAATAAATATACTGGTGCCATTTAAGAGATAAGAGCAAAATTGAAGTGTCTTGCTTTATTATCATGATATTCAGATCACTCACTGATACAACAAACATCTTTAAGAACAATTTTTATGCACATAACCTTTAAATATTCTTTTTAGAATCTTTTTTTTTTTTCTCTAGATGTTTTTTTCAATGGGGTTATGATTATTCTCAGTTTACTTACTATTGTTGTTGTTGTTGTTATGTGCGGTCAAGTCAGACCTGACTCATAACAACCGCTCCTTGGGTTTCTGAGGCAATATCACTACAGAAGTAGATTGCCCAACTTTCCTTCCAAGGAGTGGCTGGTGGTTTGAACTGCCAGCCTTCTGGTTAGCAGTCAAGTGCCTTAGCCACTATACTACCAGAAGACCAAGTAAAGCAATTACTCTGATAAAACTCTAATCATTTAGGTGCTTGTGGAGTTACGTGTGATTCTCTTAAATACCTTCTACTTCTTGCCTTCTGAGTTTAACAGTGGTCCATCATGTTGAGCATTATTGTCTTTCTTTAATGAATGACTGACCCAATAACTTTTCCATTAATTGATTCTCACCAGTCACATTCAAACACAGGCATTTTTTATTTCTCTTTGCCATTTCTATGTTGTTGTTGATGTCGTTATGTGCCCTTGAGTTGGACTTCATAGCGACCCCTCCTTGGGTTCTGAGACAGTATCACCATGGAAGTAGATTGCCCCATCTTCCTTTCGAGGAGTGGCTGGTGAGTTTGAACCGCCAAGCTTCTGCTTAGCAGTCAAGTGCCTTAGGCATTACTTGTTAAATCAAGGAGAGAAAAAAATGGTGAGAACTGTCATCATTCCACTTAAATCTGGAAATAATACATGAAGCTAAGCAGGACTTTTTTATTATTTTTTATTTTTTTACAGTGAAAATATGCACAAGAAGACATTCACCAATATAACAACTTCACCATTTACAACTCAGGGATGTTGATGACATTTTTTTATGTTGTGTCACTGTTATTGCCATCATTTTCCAAAATATTCCAACATACCATAAAATCAATGCCCCCTAAACAAAAGCTTCCCCTTTCTCCCTCCCTCCTGCCACTATGCAAAATCTTTCAATCAGTTCCAGTAGTTTTCTTGCTGAGTCTCTTGGGTTTTCTATACATATGATCATATAATCTGCAAATAGAGATAGTTTAACTTCTTCCTTACAAATACAGATGCCTTTGATTTCCCTTTCTTGCCTTATTGCCCTGGCTAGGACTTTCAAAACAGTGTTCAATAGAAGTGGTGATAGAGGGCATTTTGTCTGGTTCCTGTTCACAAGTGGAATGGTTTCTCCACTGGGAATGATGTTGGCTGGTGGTTTTGCATAAATTTCCTTTATTATGTTGAGGAATGTCCCTTCTATTCCTATTTTTCTGAGAGTTTCTATTTTTCTAAAAGTTCCTATTTTTCTGAGAGTTTTCATTAGGAATGGATGTTCAATTTTAGAAAATGCCCATTCTGTGTCTATTGATACTATCATGTGATTCATTTCTTTTATTTTTCTTATGTGACAGATTATATTGGTTGTTTTTCTAATGTTGAACCAACCTTTCATATTTGGTAGGGATCCCACTTGGTCAGGATGTATTATTTTTCTCATATGTTGTTGGAGTCTATTGGCTAGGATTTTGTTGATTTTTGCATCTGTATTCATGAGATATATTGCTCTATAGTTTTCGTTTCTAGTGGTGTCTTTGACTGATTTGGGTTTCAAGGTTATGCTTGCTTCATAAAACGAATGTAGGAGGATTTCTACTATTCTATGTTCTGGAATAGGTTGAGGAGTTTTGTTGTCAGCTCTTCTCTGAAGGATTGGTACAATTCTCCAGTGAAACCATCTGGGCCAGGACTTTTTTTTTTTTAATAAATTGTCCAGTTTCTTCTCTTGTTATGGATCTGTTCAAGTTTTCTACCTCAGTCTGTGTTAGTTTAAGTAAGTAGTGTGTTTCTATAATTCTGTTCATTTCTTTCAAGTTTTCAAATTTGTTAGAGTACAGTTCTTCATGTTGTTGTTAGGTGCCATCCAATCATCTGCAACTCATAGCAACCCTATGTACAACACAATGAAACACTACTGCCTGGACTTATGCCAGCCCCACAATCCCTACTGTGCCTGAGCCTAACGTTGCAGCCACTGTGTATAAATCTTATTCAGGGCCTTCCCCCTTTTCTGATGATCCTCCTCTTTACCAAGCATGATATCCTTCTCCATGGAATAGTCTCTTCTGACAACATGACCAAAGTACGTGAGACATAGTCTGGTCATTCTCATTTCCAAGGAGTATTCCAGCTGCACCTCTTTCAGGATATATTTGTGAGTCCTTTTAGAAAACCATCATACTCTTAGCATTCTTCTCCAACACTACAATTTAAAAGCATCAACTCTTTTTTTGGTCTTCCTTATTCATTGTCCAGCTTTCACATGCATATGAGGTGATTGAAAATACCATAGCTTGTGTAAGGCATTCCTTAGTCTTCAAGGAGATATTGTTGCTCTTCGGCACTTGAAAGAGGTCCTTTGCAACAGATTCACCCAATGCAATATATCATCTGATGTCTTGACTGCTGCTTCCATTGGTGTTGATTATAGAATCAAGTAATATAAAGTCTTTGACAACTTCAATCTTTTCTCCATTTATTTTGATATTGATTATTGGTCCCATTGTGAAGATTTTTGTTTTCTGTATATTGAGTTTAAATCCATACTGTAGACTGTGGTCTTCAATCTTCATCAGTAAGTTTTTAAGTCATCCTAACTTTCAGCAAGCAAAGTTGTGTCATCAGAGTATCACAAGTTGTTAATTAGTCTTCCTTCAATCTTGATGCCACATTCTTCTTCCTGTAGTCCAGCTTCTCGGATTATTTACTCAGCATACAGATTGAATAAATACAATGAAAGGATACAACTCTAACACATTCCCTTCTTGATTTTAAACTATACTATGTCCTGTTATTCTGTTCTAATGACAGCCTCCTCATCAATGTACAGGTTCCTCGTGAGTAAAATCAAGTGTTCTGGAATTCTCATTCTTCTCAATGTTATCCATCATTTGTTATGATCCACACAATCAAATGCCTTTGTATAGTCAATAAAACACAAGTAAACATCTCTCTGGTATTCTTTGCTTTGAGCTAAGATCCATCTGACATAAGCAATGATATCCCATGTTCCATGTCCTCTTTTCAAATAAGCTTGCATTTCTAGAAGTTCTCTGTCAATATATTGCTGCAAGCATTTTTTAATT
>NW_006922140.1:45986-47406 GCF_000298275.1 Orycteropus afer afer
TTTCAGCTTAAGAAATGCCAAGTGTTCTTCCCATTTGGTTTTATAACTCCAGGTCTTTGCACATTTCATCATAATAATTGACTTTGTCTTCTTGAAGGTTCACCAATCTCTATGTGACCAGTAAGCCTGGTCTCTCTCTTTAATGATTTGAGTTTTGTTTCACATTTTTATTCCACTCTATCCAGGACCTCTTATTATGATCCTTATCAGAGTGGTCAGCAGAGGTAGCCAGTTACCATCTAATTCTCCTTGTCTTGTTGTGGAAGCTGAAGTTCATGTGGTCCACTGGTCCCAGAACTAGTTGTTTCTGTAGGGTCTTTGATTTTCTTCATTCTTCTTTTCTCCTGGTGAAAAGAGACCAAAAGTTGCACATTAGATGATATTCCCCTACTTGAGAGGACAAGAATATTTTAAATTGGCTTTAATAATTAAATTTATCAGAATATATAGGACACTTTATTTTAAAATTAAAAAAAAAATCATTTCCTGATTTTGAGCATGATATTTTAAAATGTGGATAGGTACCCACTTTGTTTAGCAATTTGACTCTTTTATTATTATTATTATTATTGAAATGGTACTTCTCAGTTTCAGGGAAAGTGGACTTTGGGAATGATTCAAATACAAAGCTCTTTTTCAGAATTGTATGATTATTATAGGGCATTGACATTACTCTCATGAATATAAAACAAGTAAAGAGTTAGATAATGATGACCTATGGCTTTTAGTGGGTGTGTAATTTATTTTAAAATTGTGGGTGAGATTGACCAACTATGTACTTTGCCCCTCTTTTAATTAATATGCAACATTAAACTTTATGATATGATTGTACATTGATTTACATCAATTTATTTATTTATTTATATTGTGGTAAAATGCATATAACACAACATTTGAAACTTCAACATTTTTACTTGAATAATTCAGTGACACCAACTATCTTAATCATGTTATCTGTTGCTAAATTTTCCATTTCTTTTCAGAGATTTGGATTATTTTGTCATTATTGCCTATCTAGCTTTGCTTTGTTTTTTGTTCTTTCTTACAGTACAATGTAACTCACATCCTGAAAGAATATGGGAAAATGAATTTGCAATTTTTGTCAGAATATTATCCTAGTTTCTTTGATATAAAATTATTATCAATTAACTTTGATGTTTTAAATCATATAATAGAAGTGTTTTACATTCATTCAGTTCTAATTATATCCAAAAGATAAAAAAAAAAAAATTCATAGAAAAGTCTTGTGTTGATTAAAATTTATAATTTCAAAATGTAATAATTTTGTGGGAGCTCTGGTAGTGTAGTGAATAATGCACTTGACTGCTAACCAGAAGGTTGTCAGTTCTAATCCACCAGCCACTCCTCGGAAGGAAGATGGGGCAATCTACTTCCATAGTGATACTGCCTCAGAAATCCA
>NW_006922140.1:47701-53943 GCF_000298275.1 Orycteropus afer afer
AAATAGTGCCGAGAAGTCATTTGCAACTCCTAATGACCCCTCCTTGGGTTTCTGAGGCAGTATCTCTACGGAAGTAGATTGTCCAACCTTCCTTCCAAGGAGTGGCTGGTGGATTTGAACCACCAGCATTCTGGTTAGCAGTCAAATGCCTTTGGCACTATGCTACCAGAGCTCCCTACGAGGTTATTGTAGGTTGAAAACACATTAAATTGCACTGCATAACTTATAAGAATTTCGATCAGATGCAATTCTAAGAAATATATTCCTATCGATGACAGAAATCTAGGAAATAAAAGCACCATGAAAAGTATAATGTGGAAAAGTAGATCAAGAATGTACAGTGAAAACATTTGTAATGAGAGTATGTAAAGGATGTAGTAAATAACATTGTGTAAACATTTAAGCTGTCTGCAAAAGCATTGATATCAGCCCCTGAAATAATGCTGGGGAATGAAAAAAAAAAAAGGTGGAAATGATGATTAAAAAAATAATAATAACCCATTAAACAAGCAAGGGCACAAGTATAAGACACAGTGAAAGAAAAACTGTTTTTGGTACTAGGTTAGGGAATGCTGCATGGAAGAGAGTATGTGACTTGAACCTTAAAACATGGGAAAAATCATAGAATTATACTGAAGTATATAAATAAAAATATACTAACCTGAAAACCAAACTCACTGCTGTCAAGGGGATTCCAATTCATAGCAACCCCCATTGGGTTTCTGAGGTGGTAAATCATTATGGAAGAGATTGCCTCCTCTTCCTTCTGCAGAGTGGCTAGTGGGTTTGAACCACCAACCTTCTGCTTAGCAGTCAAATGCCTTAGGCACTGCACCACCAGAGATTTTTAAATAAATATGTAAGTAAATATTAAATATATAAGAAAATATTAAAATGTTGTTGTTGGTAGGTGCTGCCCAGTCAGCTTCAACTCATAACAACCCTACATACAACAGAATTGAATGTTCCCCGATCATGCACCATTTTCACAAACCTTGCTAACCTGAGTTCATAGTTGCAGACACTACGTCAACCCATCTTGTTGAAGATCTGGCCGTTTGCACTTCCAAGGAGCATTCCGTCTGCACTTTTTCCAGGACAGATTTGTTTGCTCTTCTGGCAGTCTCTGGTATTTTCAGTATTATTTGCCCACACAATAATTCAAAGACAGAACAACTCTTCTTCCATCTTCCTTGTTCATTTTCCAGATTTCACATGAATATAGGATGTTTGAAAATATCATGGATTTGGTTAGGTTCATTTTAATCTTCAAATGGACATCTTTGTTCTTTAACACGTAAAAAAAATTTAATATTTACTAAGATAGTTATGTCTTTATATATATGAAATATGAAGGCAGTAATACATTTGTTAGGACACCGCATATATTCACCAAGATGAACTCAGATTTTGGCAGTCATAATGTAGCTAAATATTATTCAGTGATAGAAAATAAAATTCATTTTTATTATGTGTAACACACATATTATGAAAACATTGACTATCAAAGTGGAATTTTAAATATGCATTGCTTGTGTTAGCTACAATTTGTTTTACATAAGATTCTAGCCTCAAAGAAAAAATGTGAGCATACATCAACAGTCTTTACTAAAATGTAGTTTTACACAGGCAATGAGGTGAAACTTTCATTTCATAGTGTTTCCTGTTGTTGAGTTATTATGATATAATTTCAGAAACAATTTCCAAGAAAATTATGGTTATTTAATAAATTTATGATAATGTGGCATAACGTCCATTACACTAAATTACTAGGTTAATAACATTACTTCAATATGTTATATACAGGTTCAGAATGATAGAGGGAAGATGCGAATTCCCAGAATATTGATACTTTATATAGGGCTATGTTGTAAAAAAGTGGAATGAAGTTGAAATTATTATCATTATTATTTTGCATAGCTCTTTTAGTGACAGCTGCTCTTTTTGAAGCATATTACGTGAATACTTCATTTCCATAAATAAGCATTTTGTGATGAGGAAATGTTAATGATTCTACCCTATTTTCTAAATTACAAACATACATAAATATTAAATGCTCCATAGAAATGGGTTTTTCATTGTATTGTCACTTTTACATCATGTTACTCTTAAGGGTTACCACTTTTTCAGAATGCATTTTTTTTTTTTTTGCTTGCTTGATTTCTTTGGAATTCTGTAATGAA
Source organism: Orycteropus afer afer (assembly GCF_000298275.1). Classification (NCBI taxonomy): domain Eukaryota; kingdom Metazoa; phylum Chordata; class Mammalia; order Tubulidentata; family Orycteropodidae; genus Orycteropus; species Orycteropus afer. The sequence continues at coordinate 49,885 of NW_006922140.1, forward strand.
TAAAAAAACTTTAAAAACTTATGTAAAAAGAAAAATGTTTTCAGATATTTTGCACCCTCTTCTTTCTGTGAATTTGTATGATTTATTGTTCACCTGAAGGAGCTCTCGTGGCCTAGTGGTTACAGCATTCAGCTGCTAACTAAAAGGTTGCCAATTTGAATACTTTATGGAGAAAAATGAGGCAGTCTGCAATTAAAGAGATTTACAGCCTTGGAACACAATGATACTGTTCTATCTTGTCCCAAAAAGGGCTGCAACGGGTCAGAATTGACTCAAGGGCAATGGGTTGGTTGTTTGGATGTTGAAATCTTTACATAGCGGGTTTCAACTGATGGACAATAGTAATTGATGTATTTTAAACCACTATAAGTATGTTAACAATTTTTAATTAATTTATGTTTTAAGTTTTGTTACATATTATTCTAGTGCTCAACAGCAGTTAGAATACTGAATATTATGATAATTGAATACATTTTGTAAAATAGTATTACTTAAAATATTGCTATGCTTGCTTTGAATAAGAACTCTGAGAAACAGTAAATTTAAGGCAATTTACTGTATCCCACTGCATAAAGTGTTATTGGATCACACAAAACTAACACTTAGTGAGCAGATAAATGAGCACAGTAGGGAAATACACTATTCTACACCACCTTGTTTCTGAACATGAAGAGAACTTGAAGTACATATTGTTGAAGATCAAAAGCCATAGCCTTCAGTATGGATTACACCTCAACCAAAAGAAAACCAAGATCCTCACAACTTGACCAATAAGGAAGAGTATGATAAGTGGAGAAAAAATTACAATTGTCAAGCATTTAATTTTACTTGAATCCACAATCATTGACTAAGGAAGTAACAGTCAAGAAATCAAAGAACATATGACATTGTGCAAATCAGTTGAAAAATACCTCTTTAAAGTGTTCAAGAGCAAAGGTATCACTTTGAAGACTAAGGTACACCTGACACAAGCCATAGTATTTTCAATAGCCACATGTACACAGGAAAGCTGGACAATGAATAAGGAAGACCACAGAAGAATTGATGCATTTGAATTGTGGTGTTCAAGAATGTTGTACACACAGTTGACTTCTAGAAGAATGAACAAATCTCTCCTGAAGAAAGGGAAGTTAGAATGCTCCTTCGAAGCAAGAATGGCCAGAATTTGCCTGGCCATGACTTTGGTCATGCTGTCAGAAGGGGCCAGTCCCTGGAGAAGGATATTATGCTGTGTAAAGTACAGGGTCAGCATAAAAGGGGACAACTCTCAAAAATATGGACTGACACAGTGGCTGCAATGATGGGCCCAAGCATGGCAGCAATTGTGAGGATGGGGTAGGACGAGGTAGTGTTTTGTTCTGTTGCAAGTAAGGTCTCTATGAATTGAAATAATTTGAAGACATCTAATGACAACACCCAGTACAACAATTGTCAAGAAGAATACAATGAAATACAATAGAATTGGATTTCAATTGAGCTGTAAAAAAATTTCTATTTTCCAAAGTTATACTCAAAGAGACCCAACATTTCCTCCTTTTTTAGGATATTTTATCTGTAGTTTTATACATTTTATGTCTAGCATCCCAAACTAAATTTAAAATCTCGCAAGTAGGTCATACTTCTTTTTTTTTCTTTCTTCATCTGGTGCACTTACAATAGCATCATGAATTGAGTAGGTTCTCTCTATATATATATTGGTTTTCTGTGAAATAAAGAAAATGTATTTCTATTTTATCTGCATTTACTGTGATAAAGAAATAGTATACTATATTTGAAGACTAAGTGGTAAATTATATATAAGCACTAAGTAAGCTATTTTTTAGACTCACATATATTCCTTATGTCCTATTTACTTTTCTAAGTCTATTATGCAATTTGACTAAAAAATACCTACTCAATATTCTCTACATTATATGTTGCTGTAGTGCTGCTTCATTCAGAAGTCTATTTTCATGAATTAGATACTTTGTGCACACTGTAACTCCTGCAAATGATGAGTAGATTTTTGTCAAGCTTGCCTAGGTATTTTAAAAAATGAATCCAACCATTGACTGGTGTTTTAATTGCTTTAATTTGAATAATTAATTCTATGTTTAGAAAATGAGTTCAAGGTGGTGTGTGATTAACCATGTTAATGAAATCATTACCTGATTAAATAGCATTTTATACCCATGACTGATTATATCCAAATAATAATAAATTTGATTTAAATTGTCAATATATATTTGAATTTGTTATACTTTTGTGCTACACCTACCATGGTCCAAACTACATTGATACTCTCTTATTAGTAATTGTTTATACTTTTGGACTGAGTTATCTTTTCTAGAAATATAGGACAAGATAAAGTGTTTCAACTCTACTAGACACATCATCTGCACAGAATGTTCTAGGCTTGGAAAAAGATAGCATTTAAAAAAGTAAATCTTTTAATCAGAGGGACTAGATCAATTAAGAATCTCGGTCTTTAGTTGTAAATCAAATGGCTAAATTTCTGAGAGACTATGGTGCATATCAACAACAGCTCTAATCTTCACCAATGGGGCATGCCAATCTTCCCACGTGACCTTGAGAAAGTAGGTGAATTTAAACAAAAGGTGTTTGAAATACTTTAATAATGAAATTCATGAGTGTGAAGAAATTTTTTTCAGAGGATTTTTTTCCCTCTACACTGGGCACAGAACAAGAGAAAATATAATTCAACTAAGAAATGAGATATTTGAGGCCTTAGGATTCCTTTGAAACTATGAACTAACTGTTATATGCTCAAATGCATTGTTGAGATTAGATCATGAGACTCTTCTGGAGAATTTTTAAAACAGCATAATTTCACATATGCGTTACTCTACTACATGGTTTCCCACCTGAAGTAGTCAATAACTTTTTAATGTAGTTTCTTTCTTCAAGCATTCTTATACTTCCTTGAGACAAAATTTTGTATTTCAGTTAAAAAAAAAAAAAAAAAAAAAGCAAGCTTCAAGGTAGAGCAGGCAATTGTTAACATGGTGAGCTCAGCTCTATTAAATTGACTATTATGATCTGTGACATATATAACGCATAACATGCATGCATACATACATGCAAACATACATCCATACACAAATATATACTTGTGGAAATCAAGATACTTTTAAAAATGTGCTTCGTTTTGCAAATTTTTATATCTGAGAATAATAGATGTTTTCTATGGTCACTAGAAAATTGTTGTCACTCATTGATGGACAAGAAGGTTAAGCATGTGGTATGCCCAAGGGAAATGCGTTTTAGATTTGTTATGTAACGCATGTGCAAATTTAGAAAATAACACAGATATATCAGAATTTCTCAACCTCAGCACTATACACATCTTCGGCTGCACAATTCTTTATTCTGGAAGGATGTCTTGTGCATTTTAAAATGTTTTGCGGTATCCCTAGCCTCTACCCACTAGATGTCAGTAAAATTCCTCCCCATAGATCATAACAATCCAAAAGGACTCCAGACTTTGCCAAAGTTGAATGTGTTTGGTTGAAAACCACTGATGTAGATAATGATGAATTTACATCAGCACTGATTTTTGTTAATATTTATAAATACATTTATGACTTATAATTTTTACATGAGCACATAAAAGGGTATAACTAATGCAATCCCTGGAATATAATAATCAACTAAGACATACTTTTATAAAAGTCAAAATTAGTTAATTAACTTTAAAATGAGTAAACGAATAGAAAGGAAGAAAAGAGCACACTGAATATCGCTACCTGAAAAAGGCTCCTTAAAGAAACTGAGAAAGTCTGTTTCTGTTACTACTTACCTCTAAAATGTGTTTCTTATGTATAATTTAAATACAGATTTGAATTATGCAAACTTAAGTATAATTTACCTTTTGTTTTCTCTAAAACTTCCCTATATTTTCTAGGAATTCAAAAATAGTGAATAGTAAGTTATCTTTTTTTTTAATCAGTTTTTAATTTTCAAGTAATAAATGATTACTTTTTGATAAATTTATGCAGCAATGATAGCACTGATTTTTTAAATTATTAATTTTTAAAATTTTAATTTAATTTTTTTAAT
>NW_006922140.1:54058-55316 GCF_000298275.1 Orycteropus afer afer
ATGATATTGACTGCAACATCCCACAAAACAACAGCTCCCCTCCCAATTCCTCCCCACAGTTACCACTTCTCTGTGTGATCCCTCTATGCACTCCTGCTCTCTGAGCTATCTCCCTGTGCTACACAGCCCTTCTATTCTCCCATAATTGTTCTCTCCAAGAAGTTTATCTACCTAGTGTAAATGTTCAGCTCATATTTTTGTTTGGCTGGAAGCCACAGGTGTGGATTCAATTCCAGACCTGAAGGGCAGCTAGGGTCCATAGTCTCAGGGGTTCCACCAGGCCCCAGCAAACCTGGTCTTTTCTTTTCTTTTTTAACCAAAGATTTTGAGTTGTGTTCAATGATGTTCTCCCACTCTATCCAGAAATTTCTGCTTAGATCCCCTACTGAGTGAATGCCAGTGGTAGCCAGGCACAATCTAGTTATGATCTCTTAATTGTATAGGCTGAGGATTGCATGATGTACCACTTGCTTTGAATAATTTTTTTCCACGTGTCTTTGGTTTTCTTCCTTCTTCTTTGCTCTGGATGAAGAAAGCCATCATTGAACCTAGATGGCCACTTGCAAGCTTTTAAGATTCCAGTCACTATTGGCCAAAGTGAAACAATGATCTTGTGTAGTAGATTATGCCAAGTGAGCTTGATGTGCCTTACTACTATGGTCCTGACCACACAGGTGTGATTATTTGCTACTCCTGGGTAGCTGGCTGTGGCCAAGAAATGACTACAACCTTGCCTCTTGCCAGCCTTAATATATACCTGGGAATTATTACAAAATATACAAATATATCTGTAGGAACATTGTCTGCCAACCTTATACAAGGTCATGGGCACACTCTCCCCTGCATAGACATACCTAATAGTTCAGTCTGTCTACTTGTCTATCCACCTATATATCAATGTTTGCCTTCACTGGCAATGCAGTACTGTATGTGCAAAAGGGTACATCTTTGTTATTTGTACCTTCCTTGAACCTCTCTATGATTTCTTCTTTATAAATGCCAATGGGTTGATCACTCACATTTGGTACTTTTCCCTTCTCTTCACCTAAGTCAACACTTGTCTCTAACCTATCTAACAGAGTTACCTTCCCATCTCTCCTCTCATAACCCTGATAACCAACACAGAAAATTCCTTTCCATATACACTTTTCCTTGACTTGTTATGATAATGGACTAATACAATATTTGTCCTTCTGTGATTGACTTACTTTACACAGCATAGTGTTTTCAGGCTGAGTCTCTGGTGTTTAAAACCCAG
>NW_006922140.1:58530-59042 GCF_000298275.1 Orycteropus afer afer
CAGAGGCAGGGATCCAGGTAAAGCCAGGGACCCAGGCCACAGCCCTCTCAAGCAGTGGGAAAGAAGCAGGAATCTATGTAAGGGGAGGTTGTAGAGGGTGGAGAGGTTTTTAATAGTTAAGGGAGACAAACTTGTCTGCCAGTTTGTCCTACTTTGGTGGTGTGTTGCTGTGAGGTTTGAGGCTGTGCCACTGGTTTCTCAAACCCAGTAGGGTTGCACATGGTTTACAGGTTTCAACAGCTGGCAGACTGAGACAGACTAGGAAGAAGGAGGAAGCCATTCACTTCTCAAAGAATTGGCCAAGGAAAACCTTATGAATAGCAGAGAAACACTGTCTGATATATTACTGGGCAACTTTATGAACAACCCAGAAACATTGTTTGATACAGTGCAGGAGATAAGCCACTTAAGTCGGAAGTCTCTCAAAATAGGACCAGGAAAGAGCTGCATCATCAGAGTAGAACCAGACTTAATGATACGGATAAGGTAAATCTTTCAAGACCTCCTCAAAT
>NW_006922140.1:59142-59853 GCF_000298275.1 Orycteropus afer afer
TATTTTGGTCATGTTGTAAGAAGGGACCATTCTCTGGAGAAGGATGTCATGCTTGCTAGGGTGAAGGGTCGACGAAAGAGGGGGAGGCCTTCAACGAGATGGATTGACACGGTGGCTGCGATGATGGGCTCAAGTATATCAGGGATTGTGGGGCTGGCGTGGTATCGGCCAGTGTTTCATTCTGCTGTGCATGGGGTTGCTATGAGTCGGTAATGACTCGATGGCACTTAACAACAACAACAACAACTTATGGTTTCTTGAAGTAGTGTTTCATATTTTTGGTACAGGTCTTTTGTGTCCCTGGTAAGATTTATTCCCAAGTATTTTATTTTTTTATAGCTATTGTAAAAGGTATTGATTTCCTTATTTACTTTCCAGAAATCTCTTTGCTGGTGTAGAGGAATCCAACTGATTTTTGAGTGTTGATCTTGTAACCTGCCACAATGCTAAATCTCTCAAGTTACAGTACATATTTTACTGAGTTCCTTGGGTTTTCTAGGTATAGCATCATATCATCAGCAAATAAGGATATTTTGTCTTCTTCCTTATGAATTTGGATGCTTTTCATTTCTCTTTCTTGACCAATTGCCCTGGCTAAGACTTCCAATACAATGCTGAATAGAAGTAGTAATAGAGGGCATCCTTGTCTGGTTCCTGTTCACAAGGGGAATGGTTTCAATCTCTCTCCTTTGAGAAGAATGTTGGTTGTTT
>NW_006922140.1:59953-61225 GCF_000298275.1 Orycteropus afer afer
ATGAAGAAATTGAAGATTTTTATCAGCTTCTGCAGTCTGAAGTTGACCAAACATGCAATCAGGATGTATTAATTACTACTGGTAACTGGAATGCAAAAGTTGGAAACAAAGAAGAATCACCAGTAGATGGAAAATTTGACCTTTGCGAGAGAAATGATGCTGAACTCACATGATAGAATTTTGCAAGACCAATGACTTATTCATTGCAAATCCCTTTTTTCAAAGATACAAATAATGGCTACATACATGGACTTCACCAGATGGAATACACAGGAATCAGGTTGACTACATCTGTGGTAAGAGGTGATGGAAGAGCTCTATATCTTCAGCCAAAACCAGACCAGGAGCTGATTGTGGAACAGACCATCAACTGCTCATATGCAAATTAAACTTGAAGTGAAAGACAGTTAGAAAAAGTCCACGAGAGCCAAAACATATCTTGAATATATCCCTCCTGAATTTAGAGACCATCTAAAGATTAAATTTGATGCATTGAATACTAGTGACTGAAAACCAGAAGAATTGTGGGATGACATCAAGAACATCATCCATGAAGAAAGCAGGAGGTCACTAAAAAGATGAGAAAAGAAGAGAAGACTGAAATAGATGACAGAAGAGACTCTGAAAATTTCCCTTGAGCAGAGAGTAGTTAAAGCAAATGGGAAAAATGGCAAGATAAAAGAGCTGAGCATAAAGGATTTCAAAGAGCAGCTCAAGCAGACCAAGCCAATTACTACAATGAAATGAACAAAGACTTGGAGTTAGGAAACCAAAAGGGAAGATCATGCTTGGCATTTCTCAAACTGAAACAACTGAGAAAAAATTTTAAGCCTCAAGTTTCAATATTGAAAGATTTATGGGCAACATATTGAATGATGCCGCAAACATCAAAGACAATACAATAGATCTTCATCCATTTCAGGAGGTGCCATATGATCAAGAACCAATGGTACTGAAGGAAGAAATCAAAATCACACTGAAGGAATTGTCAAATAATAAGGCTCCATGCATTTATGGAAAACCCGTTGAGATATTTTGACAAATAGATGCCCCACTTGAGGAACTCACTCGATTATGCCAAGAGATTTGGGAGACAGCTACCTGGCCAACTGACTAGAAGAGACCCATATTTGTACCCATTCCAAGGAAAGGTGATCCCACGGAATGTGGAAATTATAGGACAATACAATTACTATTGCATGTAAGTAAGATCTTACTGAAGATAATTCAAAGACAGTTACAGCAGTATATTGACAGAGAACTTCCAGAGGT
>NW_006922140.1:62390-65932 GCF_000298275.1 Orycteropus afer afer
AAATCTCCTAATTTCACCATCATATTTGAGTGAAAATTTTGCCAGGTATATAATTCTTGGTTGGAAATTTTTTCTCTTTCAGGGTTTCATATATACCATCCCACTCTTTCTCACTTGCATGGTTTCTGCTGAGAAATCAGAGCTTATTCTTATTGGTTGTCCTTTGTAAGTATTTTTTCATTTTTCCTGTGCTGCTGTTCTGGTTACCTAGTGCAGCTCTGACAGGAAATATACCACAAATGGAATGGCCTTAACAAACAGGAGTTTATTCTTATAATTTGGTGGCTTTAAGCCCAAGTTCAAAGTGCCAAGCTCTAGGGGCTGTGTGAGATTCCCTCACCCTTGGGCTTCAGCTCTGCCTCCAGCACCTGGCCCACAGAAGCTAGAGGTGTTTCTTCACTCAGACAGCTGCTGGCTGCTGAGGCTGAGAAGCCCAAGGTTGACAAATAACATGGCACAGTCCCAATGTTACCAAACCACACAGCAGGCCATTAATTTAAGTCCATTGTAAGTCCCAAGGTTGGAAGAGCATGGCAGGATGCTCAACAAAGACACAGCTACATGCAGGGTCCATACATTCCATAAGCTAGAAACCATTCCCAAGACTTCTCCTTATACACAAGAAGCAGACCACATTCCAAAGGCCGCTACTCAGCTGCTTGTAGTAGATCCCACCATGGAGTTGATTGCCAGTCTCACCATGAGGAATAACTACCACCAGCTGCCCAGCCACTCACTCAGTTTCAGCCAAGTTGACACACAACACAACCACCACAGCTACTTTCAGCATTCTTTCTTTGTCTTTGGTTTTGATGAATTTGATGATATGTCTTCATGGTTTTCTTTTCATTTCTATCTTGTTTGAGGACATTGCGCTTCTTGAATGGACATATTCTTATCTTTCATAATATCAGAGAGGTTCTCTTCCAACATATCTTGGACAATTTTCTCAGTTCTTTTCTTTTTCTCTTTCTGTTCTGGAATTCTGATAACATGTAGGTTATTCTTTTTGATGGTATCTCACATGAATCTTAGGCTTATTCATTTGCTTTTTATCTTTTTTCCTGATTGATCCTTTTCCAAAGAAGTATTCAGGTATACATCTTTAATTTCATTATTCTGGCTTCCATTGTTTCTTTTCTACTCCTTTGCCTTCTCAATGTGTTTTTTTATTTCTGAGAATTTAGTATTAATCTTCTGGATTTCTGTCCATAGATTTTGTATCATTTCTAATTTTTCATTAATTTTGTCTTTCGTTCTTGTATTTTCTGAAATTTTTCTAGGTTTTTGTGTTTTCCTTAATTTTGTCAGTATTTTCTTTGATCTGCCTCTCAATCCTTTGAAGATACCTAAATATAATTCTTTTCAATTCCTTATCAAGGAGTTCCAATGCTGCTTTTTTCAGGGATGTGTTTTCAGTTTGTATCCTGCTCCCTTCTTTCTACCACTTTATCCTGCTTTTTATGTGGACTGTGATGGTCTGTTGTCTCCAAGACATTGTGACAGTGTTGTATTTAGATCTCTGTTAACTGTTTGTGAAGAGCAGGTAAGGATGAGTCAGGCTTTTCTTGGTGGTTGTTTGTTGTTGTTCGGTTTGTGAAGAAGGAAGTGGTGGCTCTCACTCAGTAAGAGGAGCTGCAGGAGATGCACATGTAGTTGTGTTATATGGGCACTTTTGCTGTCTCCCACTCAGTTAGACAAAAACAACAATCAAAGAAAAACATCAAAAAAGTAAAAGCTAGTGGACAAAGAACACATCGCATAAACACACAGGAACAATAACCAAAGAAAGAAAAATAAATACAATAAAAACAAACCCCCACAATATCCGGTGAGAGGGCAATAAGAGAAAAGTGGTAGAGTAGGTAAAAAAAAGGAAAAAATCCAAAAAGAAAAACAAGGAAAGGGGTTAACTATGAGAAAGAAGAAATATGGGAACTAGGAAGAGGGAAGAGAGAAAAAGGTGAAAATTAGAACTTGGGAAGGGAAAAATAAAATAATAATGATAATAAGGGAAAAAAAAAGATGAAGAAGAATTTTAAAACAGACCAAAGACAAACAAACTAAAAAAAAAAAAAAAAAAAAATCTGGGCAGGGCAGACAGGGCACCCAGGCTCTGTCCAAGCACACAGACTAGAATGGAATTCCTGCAGGCCCAGAAGGTAAATAGGAGTGAGGGATAGCCACACTTCTGTTCACCAGATGGTGTGGGGTCTAAGAATAACAAGGTTAATATTGTACCTTTCTAGTTCTTCATGTCCTAAATATCCCTGTGGTTCCTGGCAAGTGGAGCCTGTTCTTATGTCACTGGAATTTGGGAGAATGCTGTTGCTTTAAGCATCCAAAATGGTCAAACAGCTTGTAAACATTCAAAATAGCTGTACCCTCTGGAAAGGCAAAACACTACTCTTCACCTCGCCTTCCTTTTCACTGCTTCCTCTTTTATTCACCAGCCACCAGTGCAGTCCTCAGAGCAGCCCCTGGCTATAAGGGCCAATTTTTAGGTTAATTCTTAGGTCTTAACACCACTCAGCAATATCTAAGCTGCCTATGCCATCAGGATTGCTGACAGACCACAGCTCTGCATGTCTCCTTTTTTGGTGTTTTCTTGCACGTTCTTCTACTAGTTGGAGTTTAGTCCACTTCTATATCCTTCCCTTAAAAGCTCAGGGCTCCAGAATTATCTTCTGTATCTGTGTTAATTGGTTCCCCTTTTCTTTGTTGAAAGGGTCTGTGCAGTCTGTCTGCCTATTCCACCATCTTACTATGATGACATTAACTTTTAAGCTATTTTCAGCCTTCCTGCTATTATTCTCTATTAGAGTTAGCTATCAGTAAGATGAGGTACACAAATGTGATTGATAGGAGTAGACAAGAACATAACACATAACTATTGTATGTGGACCAACTCATTTTTTAAAAGTTTTTTTTTTTTTTTTTTTAGGCTTCTACATTTCTTAGAATACCTTTCCTATTATCTAGGAAATATCTACATTATCTTTTCTACTATCTAGGAAATATTCACATTAGTGCTTTTTAAAATGACCAAAGCTGAGGTTTGAGCAAGCTGAACTCCATTACATGAAGGTAATGTTCTCCTACATGGAAATGTACATTACTTTGGAAGTGGTTTAATTTTTGTTTTCTTTTACATTGTTAAACAACTAACTGAAAGTCTTTAATGTCTTTCTGATTTCTTATACCAGTGTAATCTATTTATCCTGAAAATATGGATTGTTTAAGACAATTGTCTTTTATTTATTTATTGAAAAGGCTTGTAATTATAACTAGGGTGCTTGAAAACATGGACAGCAGAGTTTTAGAGTAAATAATATTAACATCTATCTTTTGATACTATATTTTTTAAGTTTCAATCTGTATTGAAAAAAGCCATGAAATAAAACTGAATTGAGATTGTTCTTAGTATTATCCATGCATATGTTTTATCTATAACTATTTCATGTGATTTTGAAGTTGTTGAAGTTGTTTGGTTATTCCTACCCTTCACGGTTTCTTCTTTGTTCACTGTGGATGTTGTAGTA
>NW_006922140.1:67872-69684 GCF_000298275.1 Orycteropus afer afer
GATAGAATTTTGAGCTAAAATATGACCTTGATAATATCCCTCCTGAGTTTACAGACCATCTGAAGACTAGATTTGACATGTGAAACACCAATAAGTGAAGACCAGAGGGATTGTGGGATGACATCAAGAACATCATATATGAAGAAAGCAAAAGATCACTAAAAAGACAAGAAAGGGAAAAATAACCAAAACAGATGTAAAATGAGACTCTGAAACCTTCTCCTGAACAAAGAGTACCTATAGGAAATGGAAGAAATGATGGAATAAAAGATCTGAGTAGAACATTTCAAAGGGTGGTTTGAGAAGACAAAATAACAACTAAAATGAAGTATGTAAAGACCTAGAATTAGAAAACCAAAAGTGAAGAACATGCTTGGCATTTCTCAAGCTGAAAGAACTGAAGAAAAAAATACAAGTCTTGACTTGCAATATTGAAAGATTTGATGGGCAAAATATTGAACGATGCAAGAATCATCAAATGAAGATGGAAGGTATTCACTAAGTTACTGCACCAAAAATGCCTGACGTTCAAATATTTCAGGAGGTAATATATGATCAAGAACCAGTAGTATTGAAGTAAGAAGTCCAAACTGCACTGAAGGACTTAATGTAAAACAAGGTTCCAGGAACTGATGGAATACCCATTGAAATGTTTCAACAAACAGAAGCTGCTATGGAATTGCTTATTCATTTATGCCAAGAAATTTGGAAGACAGCTGCCAAATAGAGGAGATTGATATTTGTGCCCATTCCAAAGAAAGTTAGTAAAACAGAATGTGGAAATTATTGAAACATAGTGTCATTATCACATGCAAGTAAAATGTTCCTGAAGAAAGTAAAAAATGATTGAAGCAATATATTGACAGAGAACTATTAGAGATTCAAGCCAGATTCAAAAGATTGGAACAAGGGATGTCATTGTACATATCAGATGGATTTTGGCTGAAAGCAAATATCAGATGTTTACCTGTGTTTTCTTTACCATGCAAAATCATTCAACTGTGTGGAAAAGAGCAAATTATGGATAGCATTGGGAAGAGGGGGAATTCCAGAACACTTAATTGTGCTCATGAGAAACTTGTACATTGACCAAGATACAGTTGTTGAAACAGAACAAGAGAATACTGCATGAATATAAATCAGGAAATGGTGTGTGTCGGGGTTGTATCTTTCTATCATATGTATTTAGTCTTTATATTGAGCAAATAATCCAAGAAGCTGGTCTGTATGAAGAAGAAATGTGGCATCAGGGTTAGAGGAAGATTCATTAACACCCTGTGATATTCAGATGACACTGGCTTGTTTACTGAAGGTAAAGAGGACTGGAAGCTCTTACAGATTAAGATCAAAGAATTCAGCCTTCTCTGTGGATTATACCTCAACATAAAGGAAATAGGAATCCTCACAACTGGAACAATAAGAAACATCATGATAAATGGACAAAATATTGAATTTGTCAGGGATTTCATGTTACTATAATCTACAATCAATTCTGATGGAAGCAGCAGTCAAGAAATCAGAAGACATATTTTTCTGGATATATCTGCTACACAAGACCTCTTTAAAGTATTGAAGAACAAAGATATCACTTTGAAGACTAAAGTGAATCTGACACAAGCCAGAGTATTTTCTATAGGCTTAAATGTGTGTGAAAGCCAGCCAACAAATAAGGAAAACCAAAGAAGAATTGATTCATTTGAATTGTGGTATTGGTTAAGAATACTGAAAATATCATGGACTGTCAGAAGAATAACCAAATTTGTCTTGGAAGCCATACATCCAAAATACTCCTTAGAAGCAAGAATGGCCAGA
>NW_006922140.1:76849-83409 GCF_000298275.1 Orycteropus afer afer
TCTTCTGTGTCTGTATTAATTGGTTTCCCTTTTCTTTGTTGAAGAGGGTCTGTGCAATCCTTCTGCCTAGTCCGCCATCTTGCCCCGCCTCCAGAGGTGCCGTGGAAGACAATCCTGGGAATCCACTTTGAAAATATCACCGTTGAAAACTCTGTGGGGCACAGTTTCACACTGACATATGTGTTGGAATGAATTCAATGTCAACTTAGATCGAGGACTCCAAGGTCATCACTGGTAATTTTCCCCATACTTCTGGGGAGGCAATTGGATTTGAACTGGTGATCCTAGGCATCAAAGGCAATCGAGGGATGGCAGGATCCCGCCCCCACCTCACATATTTTTTAATATACAGTATTAATATTTATATACTTAGTTCACCATTTACCTGTCTTTTAAAAGTGTATTTAATATTTCTTAAACATTTATTATCTGCTTAAATGATACTATAAAGCTTTTTTCACTTTCAGGTAAAAGTTATTTGCTTATGATATAAGAAGGTGCTAATGTCTTTGAGTTCTGGTGGCATTGTGCCTAAGAAATTTGACTTCTAGCCACAGGTTAGTCAGGTTCAAACCCACCAGCTGCTCCACAGAAGGAAGATGGGACAATCTACTTCCATAAAGATTTACTGCCTTATAAACCCAATGAGGGTCACTATGAATCAGAATCCACTTGATGGCAGTGGGTACATGGAAAATATAGAACAAGCTCCTCTTGTAAATACCCTTAACTCAATAACACTTTCAAAGTTCCTTTTACCATGATTCTGCTGTTGTTAATTGTTGTGGAGTTGATTCTGATTCATGGCAATCCCATGTGTGCTCCATAGGGTTTTAAAGTCTGTGACCTTTTGGAACTATCTGACTAGAAGTCGGTCAGAAAAGGAGAACTCAAATATTTTCAACAAAAATGAATGATACAGCAGTGATCAGACTGTACAGTGTCAAAGGCAGAAAACTTGCAACTCCTGGAAACACAAGGCAGCTCTGATGAGTTCTGGCTCTCACAGGTTTCACTGTATAAAAATAGGCAAGTTACTTAATTTATTCATTCCTTGGTTTCCTTATCTCTTAAATGGGGTTAGTGCCTAAGGCACTTGACTGCTAACCAGAAGGCTAATGGTTCAAACCCACCAGCCACTCCTCAGAAGGAAGATGGGGCAATCTACTTCCGTAGCGATACTGCCTCGGAAACCCAAGGAGAGGTCGCTATGAGTCGGGTCCGACTCGACGGCACATAAAAACAACAACAACAAATGGGGTTAATAATTGAGAATAATATATACATAAAAGTGAAGGTGTGTGAGTTATGTGAAATAAATGAAAATTATAAACAGATTGAACACTGAATTGCCTGTGCTCAGTACCTGCTCAATAAATATTAACTATGACAGGTCAATATCTTTAGCTTCTGGAAGCTGTCCTGGTATATACATATATATATATATATATATATATAATTAAAAAAAAGAAAGCTTTTTCATTCATATCCTCCTCGTGGCACTGGAGGTGAGGGACCCAGTCTTCTTCCAGGGGAAGAAGCTAGTAGTTAGATCCAGTTAGATGGGCTTTGGGATTAATGTTATGTGTGCCCCACTAGCACTATAGCTGTTGAGACAAGTTCTTTAGCCATTTTTTATACTCCAAAGCCCTCATGGCACACTCAATGGGATGGGGCAAGAATCAGGCCTCAGACTGTGGAGCAGTATATCTATACCTCTGAAGTATTATTATGTTTGATATACACAATGTTTAGCATAGAGTGGTCCAATGATTATCTACTTACCAGTATTCATGCCTTTGTGTAACACTCTTCCTTTGAGTGTAGGCTGGCCCTAAAGACTGGCTCCCTAGGAATAGGATATGGCAAAATAAATGCCATTTCTTAGATAAATTTAGAAAAATCCAATGAGTTTCTTCTTTCTTACCGACTAGATTCTTCTTAGGCAAGCCAGCTGACCTGTTGCTTTGTGTTGCAAGCTTCCTGTGGAGAAGTCCATGTATCAGGAAACTGAGGAAAGTCTCTGGCCATTGTATCAGGAAACTGAGGAAAGTCTCTGGCCAAAAGACAGTGAGGAACTAAGCTCCTTAGTCCAACAACCCAAACCAAAACACAAAACAACAACAACAAAACCCAAACTCATTGCCATCAAGTCCGTTTCAACTCATAGTTACCCCGAAGGAAATAAACCCTACCAATAACTACATGAGTGACCTGGAAGAGATTCTACCCTAGTTGTAGTCTTTGCAAGAGACTCTGAGACAGAGGCATCCAACTAAGCTGTACTAAGAATCCTGAGGTACAGAAAATGTAAGATAGTGTTTGTTGTTTTAAGTTCTTAAATTCTGAGGTCATTTATTATGTAGCAATAGGCACTTAATATTTTTATTTAAACTTGAATTTGAATGCAATTGAAAAGAGTGAGTAATATATAAGACACACATAGGTTATACCTCTCCTTCTCTCTGAAAGCAAGCATCCAATATTTGTATATTTAGAAAAAAAAAACACAATCCACAGCAAATACAATGAAGTTAAAAAATACTGTTCACTGTGCTAGCAAATAACTGGAAAAGTCCAAATAACTATGATGAACTATTACCCACAGGGAGGGTTGCTCTATAGATTATCATTTGTAACCTGGGAACTTAGGGAAAAGAAGAAATCAGGCCAACAAAAAGCATAAAGAATGTTCCAGATAGAAAAAGTAATCATGTATAGAGGTTAAAAAGTGGGAAAAAGTACAGTCTTCATACAGTAAAACAAAAATAAAACAAAAAATTGTTTTCCTTTTGTGTCTGGAGTCTAGGCAGTAACAGTGGATGTATAATAACAACAAAAAAAAATGAAAGTGAAGAAGGATTATTAATGCAAATGCATGGAATCAGAAGCTTATGACAGAAAATAAATTTCAAATTCAGTGCAAAGGGACTGTTCCAAGAGAATAATCAAAAATAAATCTCAGTTTCAATTTGAGCACTTTGGTGGACAATATCTCATTTATTTAGTTATGATAAGAGAAAAAATAAGTTTTAAAGGAAGTGGCAAATTAAGAGCCCAGCACTGAACAAAATATATATTGATATTTGATTTGAAACATGAAATTGCAGTTGTCAAGGAGAAATTTTGTTAGATTCAATTAACTTATCTTGTTTATTAATTAGTAAATGACTATTTGTCTTGTACCAAAGATGTGGCAACTCAAGAGGTCTTGTTGTTAGTTATTGTTATGTGCCATCAAGTTGGACCCAACTCATAGTGACCCCTCCTTGGGTTTCTGAGGCAGTATCACTATGGAAGTAGATTGCTCCATCTTCCTTCCAAGGAGTGGCTGGTGGGTTTGAACAGCCAGGCTTCTGGTTAGCAGTCAAGTGCTTTAGGCGCTAAGCTACCAGAGCTCCTCAAGAGGTCTTAGAAAAGTAGATTAGAATGCCAACAACACAAAAATGGTGTGTGAGTTTCACATACTACCTTTTTGAATAACAGAATACGTAAGAAATAGTGATGCAAATAACATGTTCTTTTTTTCACAAATGATGAGAATTCTGGACATAAAGAAAGGATTGCTAACAGCTTGCATTGGTTTGAGGACTGAGAAATGTCAGGTGAATGTGTGTGTGTGTGTGTGTGTGTGTGTTATCTTCCCTTCATAGTGGCAAAGTGACTCCAGATGCTCCAAGCATCATTTCTTCACACGGCTAGTCCAAATATGGGGTAACAAGGAGCAGCAGAGCCAGATTTCCTTTTGGCACGTCTCCTTTTTAATCAGAGAGGAGAAATCACTCCCAAAAGCCCTTCAGTAAATTCCTCTTTCTTCTCATTGGCAAGAAATGGCTCACAACTTCATCCACAGACCAAGATAAGATTTACTTTCCCATATATACATAGATCTTGATTTGATATATGAAACATTTTTTATTTGTAAAGAAAAATAAATGTCTTCAGAGTAGGCACATAATAGAACTTCAATTTCACACAGGAAATGATTCAAGAATAGGAAATGAACTAGTTTCATATGTTATGTTACTATTTTCTAACAGAATATAATAAAATAAACGTTCATGCTGATGAAGTTATAAGCAATAAAAAAAGGAGATATTGATTATACTGAGCAAAGAAGAAACCATAAGAATAGTGTTCTTGAGAAGACATGATCTCTACACCACAATAGATGAGATTAGCTTCTGATTAAGGAGGACCCGTTCCTCCATTGTATCCAGAGAGAATAAGGTGAAGATAGTATGCTCAGGTAAATACATTTTTATAGTTGGATGATGACAAGGAAAGCCAACTATTCATTTAAGTCCATTTTTCTCAGAGAATAATACATTTAGTTTATAGTTCAAGAGTGATGTAAGACTTTGGAGAATATGTGAGGCAAGTTCAGCTAAAAGGTCAAAACATTTATGTGTGAACAAAGTATACACTAAGAATTTCTAATTTTACATTTTTGCCATTATGAAATTAATGGCAGATTTTAAATGTATCTCTTTAAATTGTATTATCTTAGTTTTAAACAAGTATACCCTTCTTCAAATAACTTTAATCATGGTTTGTAAATTCTGATGTTATTTTCTTTTCTAGTTTCTTTACTGTACAATTCTGGTACATGTGTCTTTTCCTTGGGATTAACATTCAACCTTGACCAAAACTAGGCAGAGGGCTGAAGTTTGTAGAAATCTGTGCAATGTCAGGATATTCACAATAATTGGCAGATATTTTTAAATATTTTTAAATAATTCTGACGTTAATCTTCAAATTTGAATCAAGACCCATGACCTCAGAGAGATCTAAATGTTAATATATCTTTTCAAAACCAAATCTTAAAAGTAAGAAATTCTGATAGTGTAGAGTTTAAAGCACCTGGCTGCTAATCAAAAAGTTAACAGTTTGAATCCATCAGCTGTTCCATAGCACAAAGATGTGATAGTTTGTTTCTGTAAAGATTTACAGCCTTAGAAAACATATGGGGCAGTATTACTCTGTTTCATATAGTTATATGACTACATATCTGTCAGTTTTTCATACTGCGGTAGCTTGAGTATTGTGGTAAGGCTGGAGGCTATGAAATCATATTTCAATTATGACCAGGGTTTCCCACTGTGGATAGATTTAGCTAGAGCTTCTAAACTAAGACAGACTCAGAAAATGGAAGGAGCCATCCACTTCTCAAAGAATTAGCCTTTGAAAAACTTATGAATAGCAGTGAAACACTGTCTGATACACTACTGGAAATCTTTATGAATAGCCCTGATACACTGTCTTATATAGTGCCAGAAGATGAGCCCCTCAGGTCAGAAGGCACTCAAAACACAACCAGAGAAGGGTTGCCTCCTCAAAGTCCTTAATGATGTAGAAGGAATAAAGCTTTGGAGACCTTCGTTTTCTGATAGGGCATGACTCTAAATGGAAAGAAACAGCTGCAAACATCCATTAATAATCAGAACCTGGAATGTACAATGTATGAATCTAGGAAAATTAGAAATTGCCAAAAATGAAATGGAACACAAAGAGATTGATATTCTAGATATTAATGAGATAAAATGGACTGTTTTTGGTCATTTTGAATCAGACAAACATATGATCTACTATGCTATGAATGAAAAATTGAAGAGCAATGGTGTCTCATTCATTGTCATGAAGAATATTTCAAGATCTATCCTGCAGTACAATGCTGTCAGTGATAGGATAATATCTATATGCCTACAAGGAATACCAGTTGATACTATTATTTCAAATTTAGGCATGAACCACTAAAGCCAAAGAAAATGAAATTGGACACTTTTATCAATATCTGATGTCTGAAATTGACCAAACATGCAGTCAAGGTGTATGCATGATTGCTGGCAATTGGACTATGAAACAGTTGGAAACAAACAAACAAAAATCATCTGTAGTTGAAAAATATGGCCTTGGTGATAGAAATAATGCCAGAGATCACATGAGAGAATTTTGCAAGAGCAACCACTTAGTGCAAATACCTTATTTTAACAACACAAATGGGACCTACACCTGTGAACCTTGCCATGTGGAATACATAGGAACCAGATTGACTACATCTGCGGAAAGAGGTGATGGAGAAGCTCATTATCTTCAGCCAAAACAAGGCCAGGTGCTGACTGTGGAGCAGACCAACAATTACTCATATGCAAGTTCATACTGAAGTAGAAGAAAATTAAAACAAGTCCACAAAAGCCAAAATATGACCTTGATTATGTTGTTGTTGTTGTTAAGTGCCGTTGAGTCGGACCCGACTCATAGCGACCCCTCCTTGGGTTTCCGAGGCAGTATCACTACGGAAGTAGATTGCCCCCATCTTCCTTCTGAGGAGTGGCTGGTGGATTTGAACCTCTAGCCTTCTGGTTAGCAGTCAAGTGCCTTAGGCACTATGCTACCAGAGCTCCCAAACCCGAATTTAGAGACCATCTGAAGAATAGATTGGACACACTGAACACCAATGACTGAAGACCACAGGAGTGGTGGGAAGCCATCAAGGATATCATACATAAAGAAAACAAATGGTCATGAAAAAGACAGGAAAAGAAGAAAAGAACAACATG
>NW_006922140.1:83509-85337 GCF_000298275.1 Orycteropus afer afer
CTCAAGTATAGCAGGGTTCATGGAGCTGGCATGGGATCGGGCAGTGTTTCATTCTGCTGTGCATGGGGTCGCTATGAGTCAGAAATGACTCAATGGAACCTAACAACAACAACAACAACTCCTTGGAGAGATAAGTCATGGGAAAATGAAAGGGCTGGTTAAGCACAGGGAGACAGCTAGTGGGGCAGGAGTGCATGGGAAGGAAGGACACAGGGAAGTGGTGGCTATGAATAGGAAGTGGGAAGAGAGCTGTTGCATTGTGGGATATTATAGTCAATGTCATGAGACAAAGTGTATTTGAATTGCTGTATGGAAGATGAATTTGTTCTGTAGCTTTCACCCAAATTGCAATAAAATTAACAAAACAAAATTATGAGGGGTGGGGCGCAGTACCCAGGCTCTGTCAGGACACAGACCAGGATGGAATTCCTGCTAATCTAGAAGGTGGATGAAGGTGGGGGATGGTCACAATTCTGTTCACCTAGTTGGTGTGGGATATAAAAGTAACAAAGGGAATACTGTATCTATCTAGTCATCAGCCTATAATGTGGTTCCCTGTGTTGTCGTCAGCAAGTGGCAAGTAGAGATTACTCTAAGATCACTGTCTAGGTCAGAACCCTACTTGAATATATTCAAAATGGTCATGCTGCTTGCTAATATTCAAAATGGCTGCACTCTCAAGATGGCCAGCAGTCCACAAGTCTGTTTCCTTCCTTCTTCACTGTTTCCTTTCTGGGTGTGAGGCATCAGTGCAGAACCATGTAGTTCTCGGTGAACAGAGCTGATTCTTAGGTTGTTACTGGGATGCTACTTGCAAATATTCAAAATGGCTGAGCCCTCATGACATCCAGTGATCCTCAGCTCTGACTCCTTTTTCACTGTTATCCTTTCAGGTTGTCAGGCACAAGTGCAGTCATTGCTCAAGTAGTCAATGGTTAGCAGAGTCAATTCTTAGATTGCTACCAGAGACACATTTAAATATTCAAAATGACTGTACCCTCAGGACAGCTGAAATTCCACAGCTCTGTTTGTCTGCTCACTCACTGTTTTCTTCAAGGCTCTTCTACTAGTTGTTTAACCCATTTCTTCACCCTTTCCCTCAAAGCTTAGGGTTCCAGGATCATCATCTGTATCAGTTTCAATTGGTTTCTCATTGCTTTGTTGCAGAAGGTCTGCATAGCTTATCTGCCTATTCCAACATCTTGCCAGAACTCCAGGCAATGTATTTTCAACCACCTCATATGCATATGAAAACTGGGCACTGAATAATGAAGATCAAAATGTTTATGCTTTTGAATTGTGGTGTTGGTGAAGAATACTGAAAATACCATGGACTGCCAGGAGAATAAACAGAGCTCTTCTGGAAGAAGTGCAGCCAGAATGCTCCTTGGAAATGTCAATGGCCAGACTTCATCTCACCTACTTTGGTCATGTTGTCAGAAGGGGCCATTCCCTGGAGAAGGATATGTCATACTTGGTAAAGTGGAGGGTCAGTGAAAAAATGGGAGATCTTCAACAAGATGGAGTGGCACAGTGATTGCAATGATGGGCGTAAGTATAGGAAGGATTTTGAGGATGGCACACAACCTAGAAGTGTTTCCTTCTCTTGTACATAGGGATCCTATGACTCAGAGCATACTCAATGGCACAAAACAACAAAAACAACATAGGGTCATCATGAAGCAACATTGACTCAATGGTAATGGGTTTGATTTATGTTAAGCTTAAAGGTGGAGATTTCCTAAAATTTGTATTTAAATAAAATTCAAATATAAAAATATTATTTATATATGTGCAATATGAACCTGACTTCTACTTTTCAAATAAT
>NW_006922140.1:85437-88047 GCF_000298275.1 Orycteropus afer afer
AATGATGAAAAGAAGATTGAAGGAATAAACGGGGCCATTCTACATAAAGGAATTGTTCTTTGTTCATCTGTTTCAGGAGGTGGCATATGATCAAGAACCAATCATATTGAAGGAAGAAGTTGAAACTGCACTGAAAAAATTGGCAAAAAAAACAAGGCTCCAAGAATTGAGGGAATATCCACTGAGATGTTTCAACAAACAGGTGCCAGGCTAGGGGCACTTACTCCTCTATATCAAGTAATTCGGAAGACTGTTACCTGGCCATTGACTGAAAGAGATCCATATTTGTACCCATTCTAAAGAAAGGTGATCCCACAGAATGTGGATATTACTGAACAATATCATTAATATCACCAAAAACACCAAACCAAACCCATCACTGTCAAGTCATATCTGATTCATGGCAACCCCTCCTTGGGTTTCCAAGGTGGTATCACTATGTAAGGAGATTGGCCAACCTTTCTTCCAAAGAGTGGCTGGTGAGTTTCAACCACCAGCATTCTGGTTCACAGTCAAGTGCCTTAGGCACTATGCTACCAGAGCTCGTTAAATTTTACTGAAGATAATTAAAAAATGGTTGCAGCAACATATTGGCAAGGAACTTCCAGAAATGCAAGCAGGAGTCAAAAGAGGATGTGGAACAAGTGGTAACACTGCTGATTTCAAACGGATCTTGGCTGCAAGCAAAGACTATCAGAAAGATGTTTACTTGTATTTTATTGACTATACAAAAGCATTCAACTGTGTGGATCATAACAAATTATGGATAACATTGAGAAAAATGAGAATTCTAAAACTCTTAATTGTGCTCATGAGGAATTTACATATAGATAGGAGGCTATTGCTCAAACAGAAGATGGGAAAACTGCATGATTTAAAATCAGGAAGGGCGTGTGTCAAGGTTGTATCTTTTCACCATATTTTTTCAATCTGTATGCTGAGCAAATAATCCAGGAAGCAGGACTATATGAAGAAGAGTATGGCATCAGGACTAGAGGAAGATTCAGTAAATATCTGTGATATGAAGATGACACAACCTTGCTTGCTGAAAGTGAAGATGACTTGAAGCACTTACTGGTGAAGATTAAAGACTACAATCTGTAGTATGGATTACATCTGAACATAAAGAAAATGAAAATCTTCACGAATGGATCAGTAAGCAGCATCACGATAAATGGCAAAAAGATTGAAGTTGTCAAAGATTTTATATTACTTGTTTCCACTATTAACTCCAATGGAAGCAGCAGTCAAGACATCATATGGCACTAGGCAAATCTGCAAAAGACCTCTTTACAATGAAGAGTAAAGATATCATTTTGAAGTCTAAGGTGCTCCTGATACAAGCTATGGTATTTGTCTTATTTTCTCTTCAGAGATGTCCAACTGATTTTTTGTATGTTGATCTTGTATCCTGCCACTATGCTATTTTTTTTTTTCAATCAGTTGCAGCGGTTTTCTTCCTGGGTCCCTTAGGTTTTCTATGTATAGGATCATATAATCTGCAAATAAGGATAGTTTTAATCCATTCTTCCCATTTGCATGCCTTTCATTTCCCTTTCTTACCTTATTACCCTGTCTTGGACTTCCAATACAGTGTTGAATAGAAGTGGATATAGAGGGCATCCTTGTTTGGATCTTGTTCACAAGGGGAATGGTTTCAGCCTCTCTTCATTGAGAGAATAATGTTGGCTGTTGTTTTGCATATACGCCCTTTATTATATCGACAGATTTCCTTTCTATTCCTATTTTCCTAAGAGCTTTTACCAGGAATGGATGTTGGATTTTATCAAATGCCATTTCTGCATCTATTGATATGATCATGTGATTCTTTTTCTTTAGTTTACTTATGTTATGGATGACATTGATTGTTTTTCTAATGTTGAACTATCCTTGCATACTTGGTAGGAATCCCATTTGGCCATGATTCATTTTTCTTTTTATTTTTTTGATATGTTGTTAGAGTCTATTGGCTAGGATTTTTTTGAAGATTTTTACTTCTATACTCATGAGGGATATTGGTCTGTTGTTTTCCTTTCTAGTGGTGTATTTCTCTGGTTTTGGTATCAGGTTTTAGTATCAGGGTTATGCTTGCTTCACAAAATGAATTTGGGAGGATTCTATCTTTTTCTATTATGTTCTGGAAGAGTTTGAACAGGATTGGTGTCAGTTCTTTTCTGAATGATTGGTAGAATTCTCCAGTGAAACCACATGGGCCAGGAGATTTTTTGCAGGTGATTTTTTTTATGACTTGTTCGATTTCTTCTTTTGTTATGGGTCTGTTAGAATTTTCTATGATAGTCTGTGTTAGTTTAGTATATTTTGTGTTTGTAGGATTCTGTCCATTTCTGCTAGGTTTTCAAATTTGTTGGAATACAGTTCTCCATAATATACTAATAGTATTTTAATTTGTTGGTTCTGCTGTGACACCATCCATTTCATTTCTTATTCTTGTTATTTGTAGCTTCTCCTTTTCTTCCAAATTTGCCAGTGGTTTGTTGATTTTATTAATCCTTTCAAGGAACCAAATTCTAATCTTGCTTTTTCCTACTGTCTTTCTATTTGCTGTTCATTTGTTTCTGCTTGAATCATTATTATTTCTTTTCTTCTGGT
>NW_006922140.1:93790-94896 GCF_000298275.1 Orycteropus afer afer
TAATCATAAATTATTCCTTAGTGTATTTTCAGGGAAATTACATATCTATAACAACCAGTAAACAGAATAAGACAGATTGGGAAGAAGGAAAGGACCATTCAAATCTGAAAATAAATAAGTAAATAAGGCTACTGAAAATGTTATGAATAGACATGAAACACTGTTTGATATTGTGCCAAAAGATGAGCCCTTCAGGGGGGAAGGCATTCAAAATATGACTGAGGAAGAGCTGTCTACTCAAAGTAGATCTATCTTAATGATGCAGATGAGGTAAACCTTTTGGGACCTTCATTTTCTCATGGAACATGACTCAAAATGGAAAGAAATAGCCACAAACATTCATTTAAGAGTCATAACATGGAACATATGGAATATGAATGTAAGAAAGTTGGAAATTGTCAAATATGAAATGGAATGCATAAACACTTAATCTTAGGCATTAGTGAGCTGAAATGGACTGGTATTGGCCACTTTGAGTGAGACAACCTTATGGTCTTCTATGGAGGGAATGAAAAATTGAAGAGGAGTGAAGTCAGATACATTGTCAAAATGAACATTTCAAGATCTATCTTGAGGTATAATACTGTCAGTGATAATGTATTATCCGTGCACCTAAGGAAAGACCAGTTAATATGACTATTATTCAAATTTATACACTAGTCATCAAAGCAAAAGATAAAGAAATTGAAGAAGTTTACCAACTTCTACAGTCTGAGATTCACTAAATATGCAATCAGGATATACTAACAATTACTGGTGAGCAGAATATGAAAGTTGGAAACAAAGAAGAATCATCAGTATTTGGAAAATATAGCCTTGTTGATAAACATGACAATGGAGGTTGTATGATAGAATTTTGCAAGACCAATGACTTATTAATTGCAAAAACCTTCGTTCAACAACATAAACAGTGACTCTACACATGGACATCTCCAAGTAGAAAACAGAGCAATCAAATTGATTGCATCTGTTGAAAGAGGCAATGGAGAAGCTCAGTAACCATCAGTCAAAACAAGGCCAGGAAGTGTCTGTGAAACAGACTATCAGTTGCTTATATGTATATTCAAGTAGAAGTTGAAGAAAAAAAAAATATATATATATATATA
>NW_006922140.1:94996-98498 GCF_000298275.1 Orycteropus afer afer
TTTATAATTACTGGAGATGTTCATTAAGGTGTTGATTTTGGCTGTTTCTTCTTCTTTGATGTGTGCATCTACTGCTATAAATTGCCCTTTTCCCCAAAGATTTGATATGTTGTGTTTTCATTCTCATCTGATTCAAGCAATTTTTTTATTTCAATTTTCATTCTTCTACTACCCAGTCATTTTTGATAAGGGTGTTACTCAGTTGCTATGCATTTGCTCTTTTTTCTTTCAGTCTTCCTAATGTTCATTTCTAATTTCATAGCGTTCTGACTTGAGAAGATGCTTTGCAGTATTTCAATTCTTAAACATTTATTGAGGTTTGTTTTGTGGCCTAACATATGGACTATACTGGAAATGTTCCATGTGTCCTGGACAATAATGTATATTGTGCTGTTGGGTGAAGTTCTCTGTAAATGTCTATAAGGTCAAGATGGTAGATTGTATTGTTTAGTTCTTCTGCATCTTTGTTATGTTTTCTTCCAGTTGTTCTATCTTTTATTAAAGGTGATGTATTAAAGTCACCCACCATTACTGTGGAGTCATTCTATTTGTCTTTTCAATTCTGTTAAGTTGGTTTTATGGATTTTGGGGCTCTTTCATTGGGTGCATAGATATTTATTATTGTTATGACCTTTTACTCAGTTGATCGTTTAATCATTATATAATGTCCTTCCTTGTCTCTTATGGTTGTTTTTGTCTTAAAGTCTGTTTCATCAGAAATTAATATTGGCACTTCTGCTCTTTTGTGATTGCCATTTACTTGACATATCTTCTTCCAATGTTTGATGTTTAGTCTGTATTTGTCTTTGTGTCTAAGGTGAGTCTCTTGTAGACAGCATATTGGTAGGTTATATTTTCTTATTCAGTCTGCAACTCTTCATCTCTTGAGTGGTGCATTTAATCCATTTTAACATTTAGTGTAATTATAGACAAGTATAAATTTATTTTATGTCATTTTGTTATTTATTTACTTATTTTATTTTGTGGTGTTGCTATTTTCTGTGTTCCATACAATTTTCTGTGCTGAGCTCATTTTAATTTATTTTTTAATGAATTATGTTTTCATCTCCTTCATTGCTACTCTTTAAGAATTTGCTAAATATTTGTCCTTGTCTTCTTTTGATGTGAAGGTTTATTATTTTTCTTTGAGGTTAGCCTGTGATTTGTAATTTTCTTCCCAACTTTAAAACAGTATGTTGTATTTATTCCCTCTTTTTGGTTTGTAGTTGTTCTTATTTACCAAATGATGTCTCTGGCTCTCTAATTTATAATCTTCTAATCTTATTTTAGTTTGGATACTTCTATATGGGTTCATTCATGGGTCTCTCATCATAAGTGTTAATTGTCTGCTGGTGTTTGCCATTGTTGTTTCTCTGTCCAAAGGACTCCTTTTAGCACCTGTTATAACATCAGTGTTGTTTTAAGAAATTCTCTTAATTTCTGCTTATATGGAAATCTCCTAATTTTACCCTCATCTCTGACAGAAAATTTTGCTGAGCATATAACTCTTTGTTTGAATTTATTTTTCTTTCAGAGTTTTATATATATATCACCCCATTGTATTCTCACCTACATGGCTTCTGCCAATAAATCAGAGTTTAGTCCTAATGGTTGCCCCTTGTAGGTAACTTTTCCATTTTTCCTGTGTTGATTTTAGGATTCCTTCTCTGTCTTTGATTTTGGTGAGTTTGATTTTGATATGTCTTGATGATTTTCTTTTGGGGGTGTATGCTGTTTGGGGTTCTTTGAACTTCTTGAATGGATATATTCTCTTCTTTCATCATATTAAGGAAATTCTCTTCCAACAAATCTTCAACAAATTTCTCTGTGGTTTTATCTGTCTCTTCCTGTTCTGGAATTCTGATTACATGGAAGTTATTCCTCTTGATGGTATCCCTTATGAATCTTAGGCTTTCTTCATTTTGCTTTATTGTTTTCTCTGATTGATCCCTTAACAAAGTAATATCGAAGTATTTGTCTTCAATCTCATTAATTCTGTCTTCCTTTTATTTGTATCCATTCCTTTGTCCATTCAGTGTTATCTATTTCTGAAATCTTAGTATTAATCTGCTGGATTTGTTGCTTTTGTACTGTTTCTAATTTTTTGTTTATAAAAAAATTAGTTCTTTTATTATTTTCCTAGAGTTTTGTCCATGTTTTCCTTAATTTTGTCAGTGTTTTCCTTGATCTGTCTCCAAATTCATTGAAGGTACCTGTTCTAATTACCTAGTGCCACTCTGACAAGAACATGACACAAATGCAATGGCCTTAATAAACAGGAGTTTATTTTCTTACATTCCTGGAGTCTAGAAGTCCAAGTTCAAAGTGCCAAGCTCGAGGGGCTTTGGGAAAGCCTCTTAACCTTGGGCTTCAGCTCTGCCTATTGCTTCTGTCCCACTGAAGCTAGAGGCATCTCTTCACTCAGGTAGCTACTGGCTATTGATCCTAGCAACCCCAAGGCCCACAAATAAAATGGCATAGTCCTGACATTACCAAACCACATGGCAGGCCATTAATTCAAGTCCATTGAAGTCCCAGGGTTGACAGAGCATGGCAGACTGCTTAACAATGACACAGATATATGCAGGGTTCAAGTGTGCCATAAGCTAGAGACCATTCCCCAAGGCTTCTTCTTATATACAGGAAACAGACCATATCCCCAGGGAAAGCTACTCAGTTGCTCACAGTAGATACCACCATGGAGTTAATTACCAGTCTTATCATGGGGAATACTATATCCAGGTGCCCTGCCACTCAACCAGGCCCAGCCAAGTTGACACACAAAATTAACTATCACAGTATCCAAATATAATTATTTTGAATTCCTTATCAGAGAGTTTCAGTGCTGCTTCTTCCTCAGGGATGTTTCCTGGGCTTGTATCCTTCTTCCTTCTTTCTAGTATTTTATCTTAATTATTTGTGTGGAATATGGATTATGTTGCCACTGAGACATTGTTGTGGTATGGTATTTATGATTAATTTGTGGCTGTATGTTGTTGTGGTTTGCCCAAGTTTAATTTAATTTTATTTTTTTCCTTTATTTTGTTTTGCTTTATCTGTGTGAGCAGGGTACTATGCTTTTCTATTCTCTAGTTGTTAGTACTTAGACACTCACCACCTGGTGGGTGTGCAGAGGTTTTTTTTTTTCTTTTTTCTGTTAGCTGTCCATAAATTGTAGTTGTGGGTGAGTTGATGCATTGGTCTCTGTTAGATTGTGTGGGAAGTGTTGTTGTCTCCCACCCAGACAAAAAAAGAAAAAAAAAAAAAAAGAAAAACTAATATTTATATATGTTATTGTTACTATGTGCCGTGGAGTTGGACCCAACTCATAGTGACCCCTCCTTGGGTTTCTGAGGCAGTATCACTATAGAAGTAGATTGCTCCATCTTCCTTCTGAGGAGTGGCCAGTGGGTTTGAACCACCATCCTTCTGGTTAGCAGTCAAGTGCCTTAGGCACAACATAGGTGCTCATCAACAGAAGAATGGATAAGCAAACTATGGT
>NW_006922140.1:103384-107188 GCF_000298275.1 Orycteropus afer afer
GCAAAGTATTTAATGATATGGGAAACATCAAAAGAAGATAAAAGTTGTATACATAGTCACTGTACCAGAATGAATGGGTCAGTCCTTTTAGGAGGTATTTAGTGATCAAGAACCAGTAATATTGAAGGAAGAAGTCCAACCTGCACTGAAGGAATAGGCCAAAAATAAAGCTCCAAGAATTGTTGGAATACCCATTGAGATGTGTCAACAAAAGTATCCAAAGCTGGAGGCACTTACATACTTATGCCAAGAAATCTGGAAGACAGCTACCAGGCCAACTGACTGAAAGAGATGCATATTCATGCCCATTTCAAAGAAAACTGATCCAACAGAATTATTAGAAATTATTGAATAATATTAATATCACACACAAATAAAATTTTGCTGAAGATAATTGAAATATGATTGCAGCAGCGTGTAGTAAAAAAACTTCTAGAAATGAAAGCTGGATTCAAAAGAGTACCTAGAGTAAGGGATATCATTGCTGATGTCAGAAGGATTTTGGCTGAAAGCAAAGAATACCAGAAAGATGCTTACCTGTTGTTAACTGTGCAAAGGTATTTGACCATGTGGATGAAAACAAATTATAAATAACATTGAGAAAAGTGAGAATTCCAAAACACTTAACTGTGCTCATGAGGAACATCTACATAGACCAAAAAGCTGTTACTCGAACAGAACAAGGGAACTCTGCTTGGTTTAAAAACAGGAAGGGTGTGTGTTGGGGTTGTATCCTTTCACCACACTTATTTAATCTGTATGTTGAGCAAATAATCTGAGAAGCTGAACTGTATGCAGAAGAACGCAGCATCAGCATTGGAGGAAGTTTCACTAACAACCTGTGATAAGCTGATGACACAACCTTGCCTGCTGAAAGTGAAGATGACTTGAAGAATTTACTAATGAAGTCCAAAAATTACAATCTTCATTCAGTCTTGATTACACCTCAAACAGAAAACCAAACTCACTGCCATCGAGTTGAATCTGACTCATAGTGACTCTCATTGGTTTTCCAAAGCTATAAATCTTTATGGAAGCAGTGTGCCTCATCTTTCTTCCAAGGAGCAGCTGGTGGGTTGGAACCATTGACCTTTTGGTTAGCAGCCAAGTGCTTTAAGCCCTACACTACCAGGGTCCTTGGATCACACCTGAACATAAAGAAAACAAAATTCTCACAATTGAATCAATAAACAACATCATGAGAAATGGAGAAAAAATTGAAGTTGTCAGGATTTCATTTTACTTGGATCCACAATTAACAACCATGGAAGCAGCAATCAAGAAATCAAATGATGTATTGCATTTGGCCAATCTACTGCAAAATTTATTTAAGAGTAATATTCTAACAGGGAATGTTTTAAGAACTACATATGGTATTTCATGCTATTCTCAAAGCAACCAATGATATAGATTTATTAATATGATCTTTTAATAGATGTGTAAAGTCTAAAAACTTACCTTTCTCACACAATTTATAAGTGGTAAAATTTGTACTGGAATAGAAGCAATATCCCCTGAGAGTTTACGTGTTTATTACTTCTCTAGGTCTCAGTGGTTAAGTAAAGCTCATAGCTGGTGCCCAATAAAAATTAACTTCCATTATCATGATTGCATTAATGTACTTTTCAAAAATTATTCTTAAAGTTTAGACAGCTTAATTAAACAGAACTCTAGTAGGCAACCAAACAATTTCTTTGTTTTAAAACCCCCTGATTTTTTTTTTTTTTTTTGTATATAGAAGCCAGTTTTTGAACAACCACTAATAAAAAAATAACAATCAAACAAATAAATAAAAAGCAAATACATTGAGAGGCTTACTTTGTAATACACAGATAGAGTATACAATATATAACAACATACCTATTGGAAATAAATATAAACATAATAAATTGCCACTTTATGCATCTTGAAATTCGCTTAGACTCTCAGATATTGTTAACCACACATGAAGCAGTGACCAAGCAGTCTGAACCTGGCATATCCATAGCTTAGTTTTGTGTTTCATCATTCACCTTTCTCCTACCCTGACTTTCTCACTATCACTTAATCATATTTTATGCAAAACCCATAGCTCACTGCATATTTTCATAAATTCTAAAAATTAAATCCAGTTTAAAACATCAGTAATCATTGGTATAAGCAGCACTTATGTAGTATAAGTAGCACCTGGTGGTACAATGGTTAAGCACTCAGGTGCAGACTGAAAGATTGGCAGTTCAATCTCACCCAGGGACAGTGAGGAAGAAAGACCTGATGATCTGCTTCTATAAAGATCACAGCCTAGAAAACCTTGGGCTTTTCTGAACCAACTCTAAGGTTCCTACCAAAAATAATCACAGATACGGGTAACTAAGCTATTTCAATGCTATTTCATAACTCTATCCTTGCATTTCTCTTTAATCTCTGCTTAAATTGACAAGGAAATTGGCAAGTAGATATCTAAACAGAGAATGGGATTCATTCATTAATTTATTTATTCCACAAATATTTATTAACTACTATTGGTTTAGATTTCTTCCAAGTGCTAAGGATTCAACTCCCAGCAATACTGAAGGAAACCTGCCCTAGTGGAACTGATATTCTAATGAGGATATATGTCAGGAGATAGTAAGTACTTAGAAGAAAAACTGATCTTGGGTAAGTGGATGGAAGCTAATGGGGAAATTATTTTTTTTAAGTTAGTAAAGAAAAATATCTATGAACAGATGAGTACAGAGCAAAAATTAGTGAAGAAAGGGAAGATTGGTCCAGGCAGAGAGACCATTGGTTGCAAAGGTCTTGTGATATTTGGTATGGTAGCCACTCAGCAGCCTTGGGGACCTCAGGAGTGGCAGGACATCCAGGTAAAAAGGGGTGGGAGGCAAGGCTAGGGCCCAAGCCCCCTGGAGCCAGGAAAGGGAGGGAGTGACCAGGGACCACAAAGTGGTAAGTTCCAGGCAGAAATTAGGTAAGGAGAGGGCACAGAGATTTCCAACAGCTAAGGGAGACAAACTTGTCTGTCAGTTTGTCATCCTGTGGGGCTTTTCCATTGCTGGGAAGCTTGAGGCTGTGAAACTGGTGTTTCAGATGCCAGCAGAGTTGCACATGGTACACAGGTTTCAATGCAGCTTACAGACTAAGAGAGACTAGGGAGAAGGAGGAGACCATCCACTTCTCAAAAATTAGCTAGGGAAAGCTTTATGAATAGCAGAGAAACACTGTCTGATAGATTACTGGGCAACTTTATGAATAGTTCGGAAACATTGTCTGACACAGTGCAGGAAGATGAACCCCGTGGGTCGGCAGGCACTCAATAAAGGACTGGGAAAGAGCTGCCTCATTAGAATAGAACCAACAATGATGACATGGATAAAGTAAGTCTTTCAGGACCTCCATGTGCTGATATAGCACTACTGAAAATGAGGCGAAATAGTCACAAACGTCCATAAATAATCAGAACATAGAATGTACAAAGTATGAATCTAGGAAAATTGAAAGTTGTCAAAAGGGAAATGAACCCATAAAGATTGATATCTTAGTCATTAGTGAGCTGAAATGGACTGGCTTTGGCCATTTTGAATCAGACAACAATATGATCTACTATGCCAGGAATGACAAATTGAAGATGAATGGTGTGGCATTCATCTTCACAAAGGATGTTTTCAAGATCTGTCCTGAAGTACAATACTGTCAGTGTTAGGATAATATCCATACATCTATAAGGTAGATCACTAATGCTAATATTATTCAAATTTATGCACCAACCACCAAAGCCAAAGATGAGGAAATTGAAGATTTTTATCAACTTCTGCAGTCTGAAATTGA